>NW_016803926.1:109011-122292 GCF_001698545.2 Rhinopithecus bieti
TTTTAAACAGGTTATGGTAACTTTATTGATTACATACTTTGGTGTTTATCTGCTTTTACTCTGCATTTCTTACTATTGAGGTAATTAATTTATTATTCAGCTATATGAAAAATTTAAATATCAATGCATTTAATAAGAAAAGAAAATACGTTCTACTTTTATATTATTTTATTTCTGAGATTTTAATTATGTTTAAAACAGGTTAACTTGTTTCAACCTGGAGTCTAAATGTATACCTTAAGATGTGAGAATGTTTAATACTAGTTTAATGATATTCTATAATTTTCATGGTAACTATTTTAATTTTGAAATAAATATATAAATTTATTTTACAATTAAGACAATTTAGTTTCTGGAATGTATTTTCTTTTGTCTTCCATTCTTTGCCTTCGACATATTTAATATATTTCACTTAATATTTAGCAATAAAATAATTATGACAGTTTGATGAAAGACACGTAAGTTGTAAAATCAAACTACTAAGAAGAATTATATTGTGTCCTATAATGCATAACATCGATGGGATAGATGTAATGGTTAATTTTCTGGGTCAACTTGGCTGGACAGTGGTACCCAGATTTTTCGTCAAACATTATTCTGGATGCTTCTATGAGGGTGTTTTTGGATAAGATTAACATTTAATTCAGAGGATTTTGAGTAGAGCAGATTTCCATCCATCATATGGGTAGACCTCATCCAATAAGTTGAAAGCCTTTATAGAGCAAAGACTAATCTCCCTTCCTTTCCCCCAACTCCAAGCCAGAAAGAACTCTCAAAAAATCTCTCTCTCTCTGTCTCTCCTTCGTATGCTGTTGGTTCTGTGTCCCTGGAGAACTCTGACTACCACAACACACTTTATTCATATAATATGTCAAGCAGGTATATCTAGCAGTTTGATAGTTGAATACTGTGTTTGGCTCTGTGGTCTACTCTATTGTTATTTTATTCCACCACTGTCAATTCTATTCCTATTTTGTATTTTTATATGACCTATAATTAACAATATTATTTTGTTTTGTTTTGCTTTGTGTTGAGACAGGGTCTTGCTCTGTCATCCAGGCTGGAAAGCAATTATAGCTCACTGCAGCCTTGATCTCCCGAGATCCAGCGATCCTACTGCCTTAGCCTCCTGAGTAGCTGCAACTACAGGCATTTGCAAGCATGCCTGGCTAATTATTTTATTTTTTATAAAGATAGGGTCCCACTTTCTTGCCTAAGTTGGTCTCGAACATCTGGGCTCAAGCAATCCTCCCACCTCAGCCTCCCAAAGGGCTGAGATTACAGGCATGAGCCACCATGCCCGCCCCAAATTAACCATATTGGAAAATTCTTGTGGGTTGTCGAGGACACAAAATATATAAATCTATGAATCACTTACATATGACAATCTCAGGATGTTTGAACTAACACTATGTAAGTTACCAGTATCTTATTATAATCACTTGTTTTTATATTTCTTTTTAAAGAAGTGTACTGTACTGTTTAAAGGAGTGCCATAATGATTATGTAATTGCATAAATATGCAATGACTTATTACATACTTATTACATAATGCTGTATCCTTCCTGCCTATCTTCTAACCCTGGTAGTTCCCAAGGCATCTTTATTGAACCCGCTTGATTCCAGCACCATAGTCTAAAAAGCATTCACTAGGGAATGGTTCTATTTTTTCTCTTATTTCTGTGTTGTAACTGCAGCTGCTATTGCTTTTAGGATGTCAAGTGTAATATCATATTTGCTGTTTTAAGTGTCTTACATATAAGCCTTGCAATTACAAGTTCTCAATAAACATTTTTATAAGCTGTTCGAATTCAGCTATAATTTCAAATAATACATTCTGTCTGCTAGTCATGTGACCACCCATAAAAGACAAGTATATTGATCTAACTTAAAGTGGAAACAATCACAAGTGGAACTAAAAAAAAAGAAAATAGCAAATTAATGGAGGAAAAGGGTCTCAGAAAAGTGAAGAGGGCTAGAATTGTCTGAAATTTTAATTTAAATACACAAGAAATGTTAGGTAAGCTGGGCTATAATATAGCACAGTTATTTAAACTAGTATAAATTATATATGTTTTTCTAACATATCTGCCTTATAAGTCTGTAGTTTTAACTTCAAAGGTCATTTTATTTTACTTTATTTATATATTCATTCAGCTATACCCATTTTCCAAGCTGTTTCAGAATGAGAATGTATCTGTTTGCACTGGTGTGAATTTTATGAAAATATGCTCCTCAGTGTACTATATAAGGGAGTTTGGATTCTTCAGTAATTTAGAAGACTGTAGTTAGGATTCATTTGTATTTGATATGAATGCCAATTTTTAATTGAAATAATCTAATATTCTATCACTGATGATGTAGAGACCAATATAAGCAGCAGTGGATGATTTTTCAATTGTAAAATTTGTATCATGCTTCAAAGATTAGATTCTCATAATAGGTAATAACAGGATGACAGGATATATTGGCATATTTTTATCCATAGGAAGATACATATTTTCTTGATGTGAGCATTGATTTTCAATTTAGCCTTTGCCACTATGTATACTTGAGTCAATGAATCTTAATATTGACCTTAATAGTAATCAATTTCTACTTCACATTGGCAAAGTCATAAATCATAGCTATATGATATTCTGGTGTTACTGTTTTCTAATTTCCCATGACATTCTCAGATCAATACCTCACTATTTACTAAATGAAGAAAACAGTTTATTCTGATAACTCATTTGTAGAACATAGCATTTTAAAATTAGCAAGCTGGTATTTTAACTTTTATAATTTCTAAAAGGCATCACAAGATAGAGAATGATCAAGGGAACTCACACTCCTGACACCTTTGAATCTTAAATAACTTGATTTATAATTGATGATTGATGCACATTTTTATTTCTGTGTGAAAGCTACATAAACAAATAGATTTTATTCAGAGACATGCCACTTAAAGCAATATTAGAAATGCAAAATACTTGAAATTGAGTTAAGCAATTTAACCTGAGCCATAAAATTAGTTGCTGAAATGCAGAGTTAGAAGATAATTGCCAGATTTCAGAATCAGTATGTACCATTCTCTAAAACTTTAGAAGTGTTATGACAGTATTTAAAATATAAAAAGCTGCACCTAGAAAAAATTGACTCATCAAAAGAAACATACAGCAAAGAGACTACAGAATGCGCCTGGAAAATTAACAAGGCCTGGTGCTCTCCGCCTAAATCATTGTTACACACTAATTAGTGCTGTACTCTGATTTGAGGCTTTAAATTTGTTCCTTTGAAGATTTTCTTAAAATTGTATTCAAAGGAAAGGCTCTTCTTTAATAAAACTGTATAATTCTTCATTCACTTGGGAAACATAACTTCCCAGCATAATGCTGCTGAAAATCAGGCACTGACTTCTAACAGAGGTGCTAATTATTAACATTCTGGCATCAGCAAAATGCTGCATTCTCTAAGACTGAAATAAATAATAGTGCACAAATATTTCTCCTCTATTCCAGTAAGTACTTGAAAAATTCAATAATGTTCATTAAATACATAAATGTGAGAATATTAAAAATAAAGATTCCTCCCCTGTGATTTATTATGTACTGTCTGAAATGCAAAGCTGAAAGAAGGTATCATATGGCATAAAAAGAAATTATTTAGCTGTTAATTATAATGTGAATTTGTCATTACAGGAGGGGAAAAGAGTGACATCATATTTAAAACCATCAGGCATAGCTTGGTCACTCAAAGTACAGGTGCATTAACCTTCAATGATTTTTACAGTACAATATGGACAAGGATAATATAAAATGATGAGATGCCTTAAAATGACTTAAAAGAAAATTCTTGTAATGATCTGTTATAAATGGAAGCTTGACAGAAGAAAAAAGGTATTTTACATTGTTTCTGGAAGATATAGTAGTTAGTAGGAAAATGTATGCAGACTTTAGTGTCCCACAATCTGCAAAGTGCCTTATTTAGTACTATCTTTTTCTCTATCAGTTTTACAGTGATACTGAATTCATCTAGAGTCCCATTCCTAAGTGCAGAAAGTTAACATTGTTGTGTTTGTAAAGAAGACCTTGAGCTGAGATTTAAAGTGATAAAGTTGTTTAAGCATCAACTCCCTCAGTACGTCCTTGGGAAATTAACTGATCCTCTCTGCCGTTCTGTTTCCTCATCTGTGCAGAGAGTTGTTTAAGCTAAATGATCACAAGATAGATTTCACCCTGAAAAGATGGGCAGCTGCAGGTTTGGTGGGTAATTTTGTATTTCTTCAGTTTAGGCTGAAAATATCTGATACTTCCCAGGGTCTCCTTCCTTGTATGGTTTTATGTAAAATCAGCCATAAGAGATATTCTTCTGAGACTGAGGAGAAGATGAAACAAAACCACCTCATTTTGAAAGTACTTACCGTCTAAGGCAGTGAGAAGAAACAGGTGCAGTTCCAATTTGTTCTCTTTTCTCTGCTCCATGACCAGTTCTCCTCAGTTATTTCTGGACCTGTGAACCAACTAAATACTTAGCTATAAACTCAGAGACAGTAGCAACAAAGAACTAACAATACTCACCTGCTTTGTGGTTCTGCTCTAGCAGCTTCCTGCAAGCTCTGACTTTTACATCCACACAGGAATGTTTAATGATCTTTTTTTCCCATTTCCTTATTTTCCAATTCTTCAGTTCCTCCTTAAATGGTGTAATACTTAATTTCTATAATAGTGATTTTTATCCATAGTGGTCTTGCTTTCCTAATGGAACCCTAGCTGATATGACTGGCAAATGCGTGTATTGGAGCTACCATATTTAATATGTTTCACAGATCATGTATATGCAGCCATTGAAAAGAAAATAAAGGACTGAGTGTTTTTTTTTTAATTTTATAAATACCAGATAATTATTTTTAAAATATGGAATTCTTAGGTATATTTAATCTTCAAAGTAGTATTAAATCCATCTACTCTAGGTTTTACATTATTTCAGTTTTCTGCACTTTGCCTTGTCTTTGAAATTCTATTCAAACTTTACTGGTCAATATCTTAAAGAAAACTTTGAAATAAACTTGCATTTGATATTTACATAAACTCACTACAGATACAGAAAAACTTTGAATAAAAATAAATATAGTGAAAATGTATTAATCCTGAAATAACTATATTTAGGATAGTATCATCGTTTCTATGTTACAAAATCATTGAGGAATTAAAGATTCTCTTGGCTTATAAACTCCAAGTGGGCTTTTTTTTTTTATTATTATGTTCAACATTATTTCCTAAAAGCATCATTTCACGTTTCTTTTCAAGAACTCTAGTTGATTATTTTAGAAGCATTCATTCAAACCTTCCCAAATTTTACTTCCTATTTTATTTCTTCAACGTGTCTGTGTGCAAGTCATTCATGAGAAAAATGTGATGGGATTCACTAATCTATTTCCCAGGAATATTCCTAACTATCAAAAGTTGGAGACTTGTGGAAGCTAAGATAAGTGGCAGGATTATACACACACATCAGTTTTTGAGCTTGCCTTAACCGTGTATTTCCATTTATGCTTTTTTAAAAATTTAAAACTGTTATCTATTTAGGAATTGTGACTTTCAGAGTAACTCAAGCTCATGAAGGAAAATTTCTCAGAGATAGTGTGGATAAACATAAGTCCTGAAATGTCTGAAAACTGAGTTCACAGTTAAGGTCCTGGAAAATGTGAGGAAGTCAAAAAAAAAATACAACTAGCAGACCCTCCACGAAGGCAATGGGGCAAAATGAGAAAGGGACGCTGTTCATCATGTACCGCCATAAATTACACGAAATGTATGGAAAAGAAAATTATAGGTGATTAAGACATTCTCAGTTTTATCCTATCTCCTACAATGTTTATATTTTTGTTTCACATTTTCTCAATTAAACAGTAGATTATTCCAGGAGTACTAAGAAAAATGAAACAAACTAGAACTCCTCCCTCAGAATAATATGCTAAATTCATGTCCTGCATTTATTGTTGCCAATAATCTTGTTTTTTTATTAAGGGGAGCTAAAGTGAGAGGAAAACAAGCTGAAGGGGGAAGGGGAAAACATAATGCAAATGTTTTCCCCAGGTATTTATGGCAAAAAAAAAAAAAAAAAAAAAAAAAAATGTCAATTTTTATGACTTTGAGCCAAGTCAGAGAAAGTTATAAAATATTTTAATAAAGCTAATTCTAAGCTAGAAATCAGTTTCACAGACAAGAGGAGAAAATTTTACATATAAGTTTTCCAACTCAGTTTTGTTATCCAACAAATAGCTAACAAAGTCACAGAAAATGAGGAGCCCGAAGTGAGCAGCTATGTGGTGTTGCTGTTTGTTTTCTTGAAAGGGTTGGGAAAATAAGCATTGTATCAGTGAGAATTAGCTTTGACTACAAGTGATCAAAACACAATAGCAGCAATATAAGGAAAATATAAATATTTCTTTCTTGTATAAAAGAAAACCAAATTTCAGTGGTCCATCGCTGGTCCCATAATTTATTTTGTGGTTTCATAAATTTGTCAGTGTGGTAAGAAGAATTCTACTTTGAGATTCCTGCTACCTAGTGTACACGCCATGTATAATCCTGTTATCTAGGCAAAAATGGTGATGTCATTGCAACTTACAGAATAAGCAAAGGAAAAGGGATTTTGCAGATGTAATTTGGGTCTCTAATCTCTTGATTTCAAGTTATCGAAAGAGAACATAGCCTTTGTAGGTCTTAATTAGCCTAGCTATTTTTAAAAAGATTCTAGGTTTTCCCTTAGACACCTGAAACAGTAGAGACTTTTCATGGTTTTTTGGCCATGAAAGAGTAAACTTCCGTGTTGTGGAGAAGGGTACAAGACAATGAGCAGTTTCCAGAAGCAGAGCACTTCAGTCTTGCAACTACTAGGAACTGAATTCTGTCTACAACCACATGAGCTTGGAAAAGACTCTGAGCACTAGATGAGACCATAGCTACAGTCAATATCTTGATTAGTTTCGTGAGAACCTCTACACAGACCCAGCCTAAAACATTTCCTAACTCCCAACCTCAGAAACTGTGAGATAATAAATAGTTTCTACTTCATGATCCCAGACAATTCCTTGAACTCCCCCGACTCCATATCTATTATGTAAAATGTAAGAGGAAGAAAGGATTAAATAACAAGGAGATGGAAAAGAAGAAGGAGAAGGGAAACAAAAAGCACTGCATCCTTTTAAGAACACTTCCTAAGTTTTACACACAATAACTGCTTTATATTACTAGCTAGAACATGGCCACATGACCATGGAGCTTCAGGTTGCCTTGCTCTAGGTAGTTATTGAGAGCTCTATTGCTGAGAAAGAATGTGAGAATAGATACCAGAAGAAAGTGAGACTCTACCACAGATTTGAAGTAGTTCAGTATGTTAATGTGAAGCAGGCAGCAGGATGGGTGTGCTGGCAGAAGAGAGAGCCATCTCTTCTACGAGCGATCTACAATCAATCTTGTCATAAAATAATAAGACAGAGCAATCAAATCTCTTAGAAAATCATGTTTTTAACTTAAAAATATACATAAGTTCTAGGTAATAAAAGTTTTATGCCAACTACTATTTCTGGAACATAGCAATACTTCTAAATATACTTTTGTTATTGTAATTTAAGGAAAGAATCATTCTAACAAAGTTTTTGTTCAATCCACATTTAAGTTTTATGCTTTAAGTACATTAAACACTTGTTGTGATGGGTAATTTTATATGTCAACTTGACTGTCCTAAATGATGCCCAAATAATTTGTTAAAACATTATTTCTGGTGTGTCTGAAAAATAGCTTATGTACAGTCTGTGTCTGTCAGGCAAAGGTAAGCATCATAGATGAGGTGAATCAGTATAGAGGCTCCAAATACCACAGATAACAAAGAACTGATGACTAGACTATTTTGATTTTGTTTCACAAGGCAACTCTTCAGGGATTCACCTTTAAACCCCCAACAAGAAGGAATATAGACCAGGAAGATACAGTTATTGACAATCAGCCTGGGGAGCCTTAAGGGAAAATGGGCATTGGACGGGCGCAGTGGCTTGAGCCTGTAATCCTTGCACTTTGGGAGGCCAAGGCAGGAGGATCACTTGAACTCAGGAGTTTAAGACCAGCCTGGGCAACATAGTGGGACCTGGTCTCTAAAAAAAAAAAAAAAAAAAAAAAAAAAAAATTTTCTTAAAGTGGGTAGATTAATGTTGTTGAGGATTTGATGATCCCATCTGATCCTATGTTATTCAAATTCTTACTCCCACCAAGGATTATACACTGCTAGATATGTCTTCACAAACACTGCTGCTTGGGCTATAGCTGCAGATATAGGGGATAAGTAAATAGGCAATAATTGTCTTCTGTAATGCTGGAAACATGCCAAAGCAACCACTGGCTTCTATCATTGAACTACTCTTTAATTGCTGCTTCTGGATTCACTAAGTCCCAGGTTGTCTCCTATCCCACAGCCCACCCCTGCAACACACAGGCCAACTCAGATCAGCCGTGTGTATTCTTAGGGGAGTGTGTGTGTTTGCATCTGTGTATGTGTGGTTGTGATTTATTCAGATATAAGTCTATATTTAGATATAAGCTTCTTTTTGACTTCTATAGTTTCTCCAGAGTAAATATTAAAAAAAAAAAAAAAAAAAAAAAATGATTTAACAGCCTAACTGATTGAATGCTATTGAGAGGTGACAATGTGCTATCAGCCCTCACTCTCCGCACCTCCTCGGTCTGGGCATCCACTCTGGTGGCACTTGAGGAGCCCTTCAGCCCACCACTGCACTGTGGGAGCCCCTCTCTGGGCTGGCCGAGACTGGAGCCAGCTCCCTCTGCTTGCTGGGGAGGTGTGGAGGGAGAGGCCTGGGTGGGAACCAGGGCCTCATGTTCAGGCCAGCACAAGTTCCCGTGGGGGTGGGCATGGGCTAGGCGGGCCCGGGCAGTGAGGGGTTTAGCACCCAGGCTAGCAGGTGTGGAAGTTGCAGCTGGGTCCCCCAGCCTTGCCGCCCACATGCACAGTTCTCAAATTCTGGCCAGGCTTCAGCCACCTCCCCGTGGGGCAGGGCTTGGGATTTGCAGTCCGCCATGTGCGAGTGCCCCTTCCACAGGGGTCTCCGACGGGGCCGAGTCTCCCTGATGGACGCCACTCCCTGCTCCGTGGTGCCCGTCCCATCTACTGCCCAAGGGCTGAAGGCAGGCATGGCTGGGGACTGGCAGGCAGCTCAGCCTGCAGCCCTGGTGCAGAATCCACTAGGTGAAGCCAGCTGGGCTACTGAGTCTAGTGGGGACTTGGAGAACCTTTATGCCTAGCTAAGGGATTGTAAACACACCAATCAGCACACTGTGTCTAGCTTAGGGTTTCTAAATACAGCAATCAGCACTCTGTGTCTAGCTCAGGGTTTGTAAATACACCACTTGGTACTCTGTATCTAACTAACCTAGTCAGGACTTGGAGAACTTTTCCATCTAGCACTCTGTGTCTAGCTCAAGGATTGTAAACACACCAGTCAGCACTCTGTCAAAACAGATCAATTAGCTCTCTGTAAAATGGACCAATCAGCAGGATGTGGGTGGGGTCAGATAAGGGAATAAAAACAGGTTGCGCTATCCAGCAGTGGCAACTCAATGGGGTCACCTTCTACAGTGTGGAGGCTTTGTTCTTTCGCTCTTTGCAATAAATCTTGCTGCTGCTCACTTTTGGGTGCACGCTGACTTTAAGAGCTGTAACACTTAATGCAAAGGTCTGCAGCTTCACTCCTGTCAGCGAGACCCCGAACCCACCAGAAGAAAGAAGCTCCAGACACATTTGAGCGTCTGAAGGAACGAACTCTGGACATACCATCTTTTTAAGAACTCTAACACTCGCTGCGAGGGTCCACAACTTCATTCTTGAAGTCAGCGAGACCAAGAACCCCTCAATTCTGGACACACTATTATGTAATACTAGCTCTTTTTAATAATCTTTATCAAGCATATCTTTCCATTTCCAACCTTTCTATATCCTTGCATGTAACGTATACTGCATTTTCTATATACACATAAAGCTGGTTTTTTTCTTAATTTAATGATTTTTTCCACTACGTGACTATTTTTATGTCTAATCTCTTTACAATTATCTTTATTGCATCTATATTTGAATATATGTATTTATTTTCGAGACAGTCTCACTGTGTCACCCAGGCTGGAGTTCAATGATGCCATCTCGTCTCGCTGCAACCTTTGCCTACCTGGTGCAGGCAAACCTTGTGCCTCAGCCTCCCAAGTAGCTGGAATTACAGGTGTGTGCCACCATGCCCAGCTAGTTTTTGTATTTTTAAAAGAGACAGAGTTGCCCAGGCTGGTCTTGAACTCCTGACCTTAACTGATCAGCTCACCTCAGCCTCAAAAATTGCTTGGATTACAGGCATGGGCCACCATGGACAGCTGTATTTGAATTTGTTTCTACAATGTGTAGGTTTTTTTTGGTTTTGGTTTTTTGTTTTTTGTTTTTTGTTTTTAATTTGCCAATGTTTATCTTTGCTCTGTAGTTGTTATTACTGTTGGTATTATTACTTGCAACATGTTGTTAAAGTACTACTGAGAAAATTTTGTTCAATAAGAAGGAAAACAAACAATGAAAGAGCAGAGGAGACATTAAGTAGCACTAAGTCACTTAACCATTTGTCCTTCAGTTAACTTCTGGGAAATAAGGAGTTAAAGCCAAGCAATGTCAAAATTAATGTCTGTTTCTCAAAGGCAATTATTTATCTAATAAAGGCTAAAATTTGGAAACTAATATAGTTTATCAAAGAAATTGAGATTTGTCTAACAGGCATAAGAAATTTAAACTTGGATGTAATGGCAACTGTAACACTTATTAACCATGTGTTTTTAGCAAATTATTTTCTCTCTCTGATTCTTTCTAGTTTCAAGTGTAAAATACTAATGATCATACTCCTGCGAGGGTTTATAAAGCTGTAAGTGATATTTTAATGTAAGAAAAACAGATTGAAAAGCTTGGGAACATGATGCAAGTAGATGTTTAGGATGGAATAATATTATATGGGATTATGAATGTTAAAACTGTGTGTCACAGAGATGGCAAGGCGTTGGAAAATGTTCCTGTCTATGACAATTTTACTTAGAATTTCAAGCAATTAATTAATTGAAAAAAGAGCAAAATTCTTTACCAGTGTTAATATTGTTGAGTTTTTTTTTTTTTTTTTTTAGACGGAGTCTCGCTCTGTCACCCACACTGGAGTGCAGTGGTGAAATCTTGGCTCACTGCAATCTCTGCCTCCCAGGTTCACGCTATTCTCCTGCCTCAGCCTCCCGAGTAGGCACCCACCACCATGCACAGCTAATTTTTGGTATTTTTAGTAGAGATGGGGTTTCACCATGTTGGCCAGGGTTTCCATCTCCTGACCTCACGAACCGCCCACCTCGGCCTCCCGAAGTGCTGGGATTACAGGCGTGAGCCACCGTGCCAGCCTTGTTGAAGTTTTTCTATAGTGATTATATGCATTGGATTGTTAATAAAACTTTTAAATATATAATGTTATTTAGGGTTTCTTTAGTCTTCATAGTCTTAATATTTTTTTTAAAATCTGATTTGTGTAGAACAATAAAATCACTTTTTGAATCTGTTAAATTTTGTCACTGTAGCTTCTATCAGGACTCTACTTCTTATGCTCTTACTATAGTCAAATGTTAAAAGCAACCAATTACATAATAAATTATGTAATTTATTAAAATAATAAAATTAACATTTTAAAATATTTTAATGTATTGCATATATTATACATTAGTGCAACTTTATGAGATAAGATGGGATGTTGTATTGACTAAATATCTTTCATTTTCCAAATAAAAATCAATAGACTTTGTAATTAAGCATAGTATAAATAGGTGTCATTAAACTGATATCACATTCTTGCCATTGATGTGGTGCTTTTCAGTTACAAATAATTGGTTTCATATATTTCTCTTTTCATTTTGATTATAGAAACACTTTTTAATGTTCTTGGACTTGAGACTTAAAGTCTTATTTGTAACAAGTTTTTTCTGAACTCTCCAAGAAAGCCACATTACAATTCTATTTCAGATATATATTAGCTATCTCAACTGTGAAGATATGCATGGGCTTTTAAATTTCGTTTAAATACAATAAAAAACCTTTATAAAGCTATCAGTTTAGCTCTGACAGTATACTGACTCAATGAGTAGAGAAGTCTGTTATTTCTGTGATGCTAAGTTTCTCTGAAGTTTCTCTGATCTGAATGAACTCCATTCTCCTTGTTAAATCTGAAGGACAAAGGGTCACAAAGATTGAACTCAATTGGAAGAAAATTAAATTGATTTTGCTTTCAGTTAATACAATGTGGCATGGAGCTGGCATTTAATTCCCAAACACCAGACAATATATAGCTTCTGAAACATCAGGAGGGACTCCTCTTAGAAAAGGGAAATATGTAAAAAGGAAAGTAAAAGTCTCTTTCATCCTTTTCCATTTCTTTACTCAAATTGTGACATCTAACTCATTTTACCAAACTCAAATTCTCTGTGTTGAAAAGAAATTTGAAAGCAAACATTTATTTCATAAAATTAAGGAACTGTCTAAATGGATAGTGTAGTATTAATCTATAAATGTTATACAATGTCAGAAATTACGTTATTCATATTTATTTTGGTAATGAGGTAAATTGTTTTCCTGCAAAAATGCTAGAAGCTAGTATTCTCTGTGGAGAAATTAGGGAATAGGGGAGAAGTGAATGAAACCCCCAAAACGAACAGTAGATAAACCTTTCAGTTCTTCGCTGGCGTGGCAGAAATAGTTGGCCACAACAAATTAAAAAGGAATAAGACTACTGTACTCTATCAGTAGCCTCTTGCTACTTCTTTGCTACCCTACGATATCCTTCAAGTCAATGTTTTCAATATAGAAGTGAAAAAAGTTTATGCAATTTCCTAGATAGAACTTTTAGCTTCAAATGTTCTAGGTTGGAAAATGGATTAAAGCCCAGTGATGAAAGAAAATATTTCCTAGGGCACTGAACAATTTCTGAGATTACTTTGTAAAGTATCCTATCTCCTCATCTCTTATACTTCAATTTGTCTCAAATATCCTCTAGGATTTTTTCATAACTAGTGCACTGATAGATCATAGGATATAATCCCAACTGGTAAAGTTAAAGTGAAAAGAAAATCTACCAACTTATTGAAAACAAATAAAGCATATTTAGTTAGTCATATCATGTAATCTTAATTTTAGCTATGAGGCAGATTTATTTTAGATGTTTAATTCTTATAAGTTACT
>NW_016803926.1:122299-146509 GCF_001698545.2 Rhinopithecus bieti
AAAGAAAATATTTCCTAGGGCACTGAACAATTTCTGAGATTACTTTGTAAAGTATCCTATCTCCTCATCTCTTATACTTCAATTTGTCTCAAATATCCTCTAGGATTTTTTCATAACTAGTGCACTGATAGATCATAGGATATAATCCCAACTGGTAAAGTTAAAGTGAAAAAGAAAAATCTACCAACTTATTGAAAAACAAATAAAGCATATTTAGTTAGTCATATCATGTAATCTTAATTTTAGCTATGAGGCAGATTTATTTTTAGATGTTTAATTCTTATAAGTTACTTTTGTTTTAAAATTTTCTTTTCGAAAATGGTTATCTTTGTGAGATCACTCAAATCTTAATTAAATCAACTTTTTTTTTACATCCTGATCTCAGAAGGGTTGAAGTAATTTTGAAACTTCATGAGAGATTTTTAGGAAAATAAAAATACATTAAAATAAAGAAATTATTGATGTTATTTATGTAATCCAAATAAAATATATTATGGAGAATAATTTTTATTACTAAAACTTCCTATGCTATGATTCTAGATGTAGAAAATATACCAAATCACTGAGTGCCACCCATTTCGTCTTGTTAACAACATGTGCAAAAATACATTTGAGTCTTGAAATGAAGAAAGATGTCATAATTTTTAAGGATCTTCTTTTGACTTCACATTTCAAATAATTAATCCTTTTATTTATGTTATGTGTTAAATTCAAAGTGTTTTGAAATTCAGTTTACTTCCAACAATAACACTTTATTATGATCATTATTATCCCCACTCTATCAAGGAGGAATCTGAGTCTCTATCAGGGTAGCTGATTGAACCTAGGCCCTGCAGCTTACACGTGGTAATCAGTGCTCCAACATGTAGCCCCATTTATTTCCCTGGGACCAAGGGTTTGGAAGTCAAGTCAAATAAATTGGTCTTTCTTTCTGACAAAAGATATAAGACAGATAAATGATTATAAAGAATGATCTGTCCTCCAGAATCTATAATTTGTTGTTGCCTCACTGCACTGTGGAACATCCTTTCTAAAGAGTCCTGACATGACCTTTAAAGCTCCATTTCATTTCCTAATTTGCAACTTTGTACCATGTTCCAAGGTTAGAGCAATTTTAGTTAACCTTTATATACTTAACCTTAATCCTCAAAGCAGGGCATTTTGCCAGGTAATTAAGCCTGGGGCTACATCCAGGCTTGTCCCCTATTTTGTGTCTGAGATTGGAATCCCCTCAAATCCCTACACCCTTGACGTGATTGCAGATCACCAACCCAGATCACAGCTTCCTTTAGGGAAAATTTTTTTAGGACCCTTGATACATTTTTGTGCTAGGAGATGACTCTCAATTAGAATCATCTCTAACTTTCAAAAGATTCTGATAAATTGTCAAGGAGAAAAAGATCATGATTTTATTCATTTCTTTCAATAAAATCCTCCTAATACATATTCTAATATATTATCCCTTCCCATATACTAATGCACACCAATAGTTAAGAGGGGTGATACAACCTTCAACAAGCCAGGAAAGATTCTCCTATTCAGGATAGTAAGTTTCTACTGACTTCATATTTTTGCAAATGAGACTTCATGCTGTGTTTCCTGTCATACAAAGAAAAATAGGTCCTGGTGCAAGATGTCTTGCTTGAACAATTGCACAGTAGGCAATAGCAATTGATACTATTGTTATTAATTCAGCACGACTGCCAAACCCAAGCTAATAATTGTTGAAAAAGGACAAAATTCCAGGCTATGAGAACAAACTGAAATCACAAACTTGCTCATTAATTTAATAATTTATTGTATTTCATTATTTTATTTTATACATTTTCAAAGTTGGAAACGTTTTCTAGACATTCTGTATACCTATCATCTAAATCCTATCATCATTGTACTATGTTTGATTTATCATATATTTATCCATGGATTCATCCATTGACCAAACTTAAGATTTTTTATACATTTCAAAAGACATTTTTAAGAAAAGACATGGCAATTTTTTTCTTAAGAGTCCAGAATGTATATCATTAAATAGGCTTTAATATTTGTTGAGGTTTTTATGTTAATTAATGTAAAATGGAATACACACATTTCAATATATATTCTCTGTGTTTTGGCACACACCTACATGACAGAAAACCTTACCAATTAGTAGGACATCATCACCCCCACAAAGCTGTCTCTTTCCCTTGCCTCATCAATTTCTTCCATCCTGCCAGGCAAACATTGTTAATGGTTATTTTTCACGATGTATTCAATTAATTTATTCTAGAAGTTCATAAATATGAAATGATCATCCAATAGGTACATTTGCGCATAGGCTTCTTTTATTTAATGTAACATTCTTGAAATTCTTCCATTTTGTTGAGTGTATGAGAATTCTGTTTCTTTTTCACTGCTGAGTAAAAACTCTAGCTTTAGGAGCCAGGCACGATGGCTCACACTTCTAATCCCAGATATTTGGGAGACTAAGGCAGAAGGATCACTTGAACCCAGGAGTTGGAGAATGCAGTGGGCTAGGATCCTGCCACTGCACTCCTGCCTGGGCCACACAAGGAGATTCCATCTCATACACACATAATTGTATAAATGTAACATGGTTTGCTGATGTTCCTATTAATGGACATTGTGGTTGTTTCTGGTTCTTGGCTAATATAAAAAAACTGCTACAAACATTCTTGTACAACTTTTTGTGACATTTGTTTTCATTTCTCTTGAGCGAATACCTAGTATTAGAATGGCTGAATCATAGGGTAGGTATATGTGCAGGTTTATAAACAATGGTCAAATTGTTTTCAAAGTAGTTTTAGTGTTTTGCAAACCCATTAAGAATATATGGAAGTTCTGTTTGTTCTACATATTTGCCAAGATTTGATGTAAATCTTTTTAATTTTAGTCATTCTGGTGGATATTTAGTGGTAGCTCATTATGCTTTTAATTTGCATTTCTCTGAAATCTTATGATATTGAACTATTGATACTTTTTCTGGTGCTTATTAGTCGTTTGTTTTTCTACTTTTGTGAAGCATCTGGCTAAAGTTTTTGCCTCTATTATTGGAATGTTTGTCTTTTCTAGTACTGAGTTGTCGGAATCTTCATAGTACCTTATGATACTTAGATATCAGTACCTCCTCAAAGATATGCTTTTGTAAATACTTTCACATAGACTGTGGCTTCATTACTTACTCTCTTAACATTTTAGATCTATGAGCAAAACTTTTTAATTTTGGCGAAGACTATTTATCTTTTTTTAAATATTCTGTGACTTGTCTAAGATATATTTACTGAACTCTTCAGGTCCAGAAAATAAACTTTTTGTGGTTTATGTATAAGCATATGCTTCTTCTCCATTTAAATTTTTCATAGAATGTGAGGTAGGCATTAAGGCAATTATTATTTTTATATACATTTCCAGTAACTCCAGCATCATTTATTGAAAAGACTTTTCTTGCCCCACCAGCTTGCTTTGGTCCCTATATTGAAACTAAATGGCCAAGTAAATATGGGTTTATTACTGGATTGTTTTATTCTATTAATATGTAGATTGATTCTTATGCCAAAACCATATTCTTTTGGTTACTGTAGCTTTGTAGCTTTGTAATAAGGCTAGAAAACAGCTAGTCTAAATCCTCCAGGTTTGTTGTTTCAAGATTACTTTGAATATTCTATGGTTTTTGTATTTCTATGTAATATTTTAGAAGCAGATTGTCAATTTTCACAAAAAAATGCTAAGATTTTGACTTGGTATTATTTTGAAGCTATAGACCAATTTGAGAGGAACAAACATTTTAAAAATATGGAGTCTTACAATTCATGGTGATGGTTTTTCTTCACTATTTAGGTCTTTGTTAATTTCAGCTATGTTTTTTGTAAATTAGGCATAGATGTCAATGTACTTATTTTGTGAAACTTATTCTTCTATTATAAGACCATGATACAAATAGAAGTTGTTAAAGTTCATTTTAAAAATTTTTGTTGGTAATACATCAAAATACAAGTGGCTTCTTAGTATTAATCTTGTATCCTGATATCTCACTCAGTTCACTGGTTAGTTATAATAATTGTGCTGTAGAGTCCTAAGAATTTTATGTGGAAAGAGTCTGGCCATGTGAAAATAAGTTTACTTCTTCCTCTATTATCTTTTGTTTTATTTCTATTTCATACCTTTTGCAATGTCTAAGACATTCATAGAATTGGTGAAAATGGGCATTTTTTTCTTGTTAGGCACAGAGGAGAAAGCGTTCAAGTTTTCAATGCTGAGTGTGCTGTTAGCCCTAGGTTTTTCATAAATGTCATTTCCTTTACCAGACTGAGAAAATTTCCTTATGTTACTAATTTGTTATATATCTTTAATTTTGAAAAAGTGTAAAATGTTGTCAAATGTTCTTTCACACTTCTTAAAATAAATTTGTACTTTTTCTTCTTTATTCTGTTAATACAGTGAATTACATTAATTGATTTGGAAATTTAACTCAATCTTGTATTCCTGTGACAAAACTTCTCAACTACAAGCACTACCCCATTTATGTATTGCTGGATTTGATTTTCTAAAGTATTGTTAATAAATGTTGAATCTTAGCTCATGGGTGCCTATTAGTTTCTAGCATTATTTTATTTAATATATTTTTCTATGAATGCAGGAATATTCCCTCATTTTCTATATTGTGACAGAGTTTATGTAAATTTGATGTTATTTCTTCTTTAAATATTGAAAGAATTTACTAGTGACATCATCTGGTCCTGGAGTTTTCTTCTTTGGAAGGTTTATGAAAATGGGTTCAATTTATTTACTAGACAGGGTTATTTGAATATT
The DNA here is from genome assembly GCF_001698545.2 of Rhinopithecus bieti. Classification (NCBI taxonomy): domain Eukaryota; kingdom Metazoa; phylum Chordata; class Mammalia; order Primates; family Cercopithecidae; genus Rhinopithecus; species Rhinopithecus bieti. Next base: position 127,109 of record NW_016803926.1, read on the forward strand.
GTCCTTTGTTTCATTTCAGTTTTGGTAAATTGCTCTTTTCAAGAAATTTGTCCATTTAATCTAAGTTGTTGATGGACAATTGTTCATAATACGGTCTTATTAGTCTGTGCATGCCCATAGTGCTTTTAGTGATAACCATTCTTTTATTACCAATACAAGTAATTTGTTTTCTTGCTCAATCCTCTTGATCAATCTAGTTAGTGGCTTGTAAATTTGTTGATCTTTACAACAAAACAAATTTTCTTTGTTGTCATTTTTTTTTTATTTTGTTTACTTCTACATTTATCTTAGTTATTTTCTTTTACTTACTTGAGATTTGATTTTGTGTTGCTATTGGGGAAATGTTGTGTGCACATCAAATAGGTCAAATTGATTAATGTTATTCAGATCTTTCATGTTTTACTGATATTTTGTTTTGTTTTGTAAATTAATTATTATTTTGTGGAATATATCATACATTCCTAGCTCCTTGTATGTGGAAAAATTGTATTACATCTTGAAAATTGTGAATATGATGTTACTCCACAAATTGTTGATTTTTTGCTTTGTGTGTTTAGCAGGCATTTAGCTTTGTCTTATAGGCAGTTGCACAAATACCAGGACAGTTATTTTATCCATAACTGGAAGTTGTCTCTTGTATCCATGGTTCCCAAGTAAGTCAGAAATTCAGCATAGGTTATCTACAGAATTTGGGGCTTCCTCACCTTGGCTCATGCCTCTCTCAGATTCACCCTTCATTTTATAGTAGAAATGATTACCTAAACTCTATCCTCTGTTTCTTTAGGCTGGAAAGTCCTCATTTTCTGTCATTATTTTGACCACCATTTTTGTACCACAAAGGTCTTCCTTAAAGACTAAAGCCAGTGAGCAATAGCAAACCTATGCCTAGCCTTTTTCTCCTCTGAATATTTTACTTCCCTCTGTAATCTACTACCTTTGTTCACTCTCCAGTGCCTTTGTGTTTTGTTCAGAATGATCTGTGTGAGGTTGGGTCTAGTAGGAACTTACTCAACCATACTAGAAGTGGAACCCTCAATATTTTAGATTTAAAAACAGATACATATGTAACTCATTGTACCAATATGCTTATTGTTTATGGAAGTTTAGTTGTATTTAGAGAAGAATAGAATACATATGGGAGATTTATTCTTAATGAAAGTTTTAATAGTGAAACATTTCAGGATTCTAAAAGAAAGCAGATGTTGTCATTTGACTAATTATTGTATATGTGACTCAATTACTAATTTCCATTCATGTAACTGGTGTTGGGAGATTTTTACTTCTTATTTTCAGCAATATTGTGTAGATTAATCCAGCAGAGGAATTGGCAAGCTGTGGTTTTCAGATTAAATCTGTCCCACTAGGTGGCTTTGCAAACAAAGTTTAATTTAAACACAGTTACATTTATATATTGTCTTTGCATGCCTTTGCTCTATGTTAGCAGAGTTGAATAGCTGTGACAGAGATCATAGAACCTGAAAAATTTAAAATATCCATTCTTCATAGAAAGCCAAAATAATTACTCTTTTATAAACGTTATGTGATACAGCTTTTCCGTGCACTGGTTACCATTTCAGCTCATTTTCTTCCTGGACTTCAGCTCACTGCACTTTTACTACTAGCTCAAGTCCAATGAGACAGAACACTCACTCATACCACAAGTTACATGAAGTTGGTTTATTATTTCCAGATAGGCAGCAAGGGACAAGAGAAGCCTAGGATTCATGATAAGCTGGTTCCCCACCACTCCATCTGCTAAAGGCAGATAGAGCCTTACTGCCGTGCCCCACTTGCACCACAGCTGAGGGACCCCAGAAAGTGACCTGTCTTAGGTTTTATACCTTGGGGGGTCTCATGGCACAGTAAGCCAAAGCACTGAAGAACATTTTGTTTCTAGAAAGGAAGGGAACAGAATGAGGCTGCTCCAGTGAGTTCCTCCATATCTCAGGATGTTGCATTCCAGCACATTCTTCAATTATTTTGGAAGACTACAAGTGAGCAGGTGGGGAGAAATGGGTGAGTCCAAGGCCAGAGAATTATCCTGCATATTATGGAAAAGGTTTGCTAAACGCAGTCTACAATGTAGTGTAAACTTCCTAAGTGATTTGTGTGCTAACTTGAAGAGTCCAGAGCATGTGCAAATGGTTGCAGCTTACAGAGTGGTGGCAGGCAATGTTTCTCTCTAATTAGAAAGCAATCATGTAACAGTTTATTTAGCTTTGCTAGTCTCTTCCCAGCCATTAAATTGTTAATCAGAAGATTGTTTTATTTTACCATAACTATTGTCCAATTTTATTGTAATTATTTGCAGTGTTTATAAAATGGGATTAATAATGATATGAAAGGGGAGCAGGGAAGTGCTGGGAAGGGAAGGGCGTGGTCCCTGGTTAGGGCTCCACATCTGGGCTTATGCCCATGGATCTAGGTGAGGACAGGCACTCCTGCCTTTGTACCCAAATGTTGCATATCCCAAGACCACCCTGACCCACCACACCCTCATCCTGTGCCTATAAAAACCCCGAGACCCTAGTGGGCATGCACACAAGCATCTGGACGTTGACAGGAACACACTGGCAGAAGAACATACAAGTGGCAGGACGTCGAGAGGACTCCAAGAGCACACCGACAGGCACCGGCAGGCCAGCAGACTGTTGACCAGAGAAACTACGTGGAATTTGGCCTGGGCGATTAGAGGGGAGCCTGGCCACTGAGTGGCCTGACTCTAGGGGAAAACCACGTTCCCACTCCATCTCCCTTCTAGCTCCCCCATCTGCTGAGAGCTACTTCCACTCAAAAAAACCTTGCACTCATTCTCCAAGCCCACGTGTGATCTGATTCTTCCCTTATGCCAAGGCAAGAAATCCCTGGATACAGAAAGCCCTCTGTCCTTGTGATAAGGAAGGGGGCTGTGATAGAGCTAACACAAGCTGCCTACGGATGGCAAAACTAAAAGAGCACATGGTAACACACACCCACTGGGGCTTCAGAAGCTGTAAGCATTCATGCCTAGATGCAGCCATAAGTTTGGAGCCCCACAATCTGCCCGTCTGCGTGCTCCCTGTAGAGGCTGGAGCAGCGGGGTGCCAAAGAAGCGAGCCACAACCCAATCACACACCCTGCGAGGGGGATAAGGGAACCTTTCCTGTTTCAATAATACTCTCACTGTCATAATATATGTATGTTAAGGTATCCACGATGCAATTTTAATTTACTTTATGATGTGAAGTTTGTCTACATAGCACTGGAAGGGGTCCTCTTTTTCAGTAGTTCTGTATTCCTCTAGGTTCATCGTGTCTCCTATTTGCTGGTATTTTAATATTGTACATCGCAAAGCACAACACCTATGGATATAAAAAGTCTAGTAATGATTTATTTCTGATAGTGGATGATTGGACATTTGATAGTAATATATTTCTAAAAAGCAAACTTCTATTACAATTTTCATTAGCCATTGATCAGATAGACATTTTTCAGTATGGAGGTTTTCTTTAATATGCTCCCTACTTGTTTTTTCCTGATGAACTTCAGCATTGGGAAGAGTTGAGGATTTAAATAGAACAAAGCAAATTAAAAGTAGAATGAGAGAAGAAAATATATCTTAAATGTTCATCATCATTAGAGTGAATTTTTGAGGTAGACCAGGAAGAAGAAGAATGTTTTTAACATTTTGTATAAGTCCTAAAGATGTAGTAGTATCTTTTGGGGACGGGCATGAGCACAGGCTTTATAAGACACATGCAGATTGTAGTGAGTGTTGTGGTTGCTCACATATGAAACTCAGCACAGATCATTTTTGTTTTAGGCTTTTTATTGAGTTTGTCTATCTTCCTTTGAGCAGGACATGAGGGAATGGTGTGAAAAGACTATCTGTTCCCCCAGTATTCCTATTCATCATATTTTGTCCCACATTTAACTTCTAATCTTAAAATATATACAAATATTAGCATTTATACAGTTATATTCCTGCATATCTATTTCTTCCAACCAATTTACTTTCTGAAAAGTATTGAATTACTTTTACTGGGTCAGCCTAAAAACATCACAGAATACAATAAATCCTTTTAATCTGACTATGTCCACACTTGACCTTAATCTCTTTGTTCATTTTTGGACACAAATATCCAGAACAAAATTTTATTTTCCTCAGAGCAAAGAAGCACTTTCTCCGGCTTTCATGTTTAACAACTCAACAACCTTTGGCTCAAGATTAAATACTTTATTGTGTCTACAGGCAGTTACATATTTATTACTCCTGAGGCAGTGGTATTTGAAATAAATGGAATTGAATGACTCGGTGAAATAGTTTCTGAAATCCATGTATCTTGAGTTGCTCTATCTCAAAGGAAATGAAAATATTTCATATCCCTACTATGAGAAGAACAGCTCATATGAGAAACACCAGGGCTATAAAACTGAGGTAAATATTTTCTTGTGGCTCAGTTTTTGTTTGTTTTACTGTAAGTCTGAATTCTTAAAATCATTATTTTCCGTATTTTTTTCTTTTCTTAAAACAGACAAGACCTATGTTTTTGAATTTTTCCAAGTTCACGTATTAGAATTACACAACATTCTTCAAATATACTAGGCATTCATCATTGTCATATGACTCTCACTAAAATAAGTTTGAATATTGAATATATGCAAGTTATATAATAAATATTTGTATATAATATACTTATAGCATGCATATATAATATATGTAGATATGTATGTGTATATATTTGATGTATACATATTATTAATTTCAATAATTAATCCAACCATACTGGTCTCTACACTGTTTTGAGATGGACTAGTCACTGTTTTGAGGTGGGCCACACCTAGTCCTTTTCTCTTAGTCTTCCCTCTCCCTAGAATTTTTTTTTTTTTTTTACCAAAATATATCTACATGATTTATTCTCTCCCTCTGAAAATCTCTACTAAAAATTCCATCATCAGAAAGCTCATCTATGACTCATATACTCTATTCTTATTGCCTTCCTTCATTATATTTTTATAGCCTTATTACCGCCTACATTGTCTTCTCTCACTAGAAGTTTAGCTCCATTAGAGAAGGGACCATACACGCACACATGTGCGCACACATACACACAGGCACATAAAATCTCTGCAGGCTTACAACAATATGTGAAACAAAGCAAGTGGTTTGATTGGATGATCAAATAAATCTTATTTGTTTCATATTGAGTCTCAATACAACACCCTTAAATTATTTAATTTTGTATTGTACAAAATTCATGCTTTTAAAAAACTACCAAAAGAGTAGAATAATAACTAGAAGCTTAAAATTATTCAATGTAAATAATTGTCTTTAAAACCACCTTTTCATGAGATTTTAAAGTATTGAATCATTATCATACTTATACTGAGATAGTGCAATAATCAGATAGCAACCTTTGGTCACAACACTACATATCAACATAGTGTGCTAATGTTACATGTGACATTGAGTTTATAAAAAAGTTAAATAAAACTATGATTTAATAAAAAAATTAGAAAATGTGTGATACATTTAAGTGAATAGAATAAATGAATAAAATAAATGTTTTATTGCTGGAAAGGGTGAATTGTCATTTAATTTAGCCAATATAAAATTTAATTTCTTAACAATAGAGTTAATTTAGTTACTATTTTGTCTCATTAGTTAGTTAAAATCTTAAAGTATGTGGATATCTAGGATAATGCTTGACTATGCTTGACTTCCTGATTCTTTTTTTTTAAATTTTTGTGAGTACATAATAGGTGTCCTCTTATCCATCAGTAATACATACCAACCACTTGCATATCTATCTTTTCCTGCTATTTTTAAAAACATGATTATTTCTGATTCTTATCAACCATCAATTCTTCAAGCAATTTAAAAATGTTTAAATTTTTCATCCATGAGGGAAATTTCTAATATTATACCTCCAAAGGAAAAAGGTTTTTTATAACAGTAATTTGAATATACAATTTTTTGTATTTGTCTTTTTGAGTGCATGACTCTTTGCAACAAATATGAAGTTTATTTAAACATATTGATTTTATATAACTAGGGCATATAGAAATGTTTCTAAGCTTTTTATTCTTTCTGCTAGAGTATAACATGAACTTCTAGAAAAAAATTACAGTAAATGAAAATGGACATTTACCAGAGCATTTTCTCATTGTGTAAATCCTCATTATTATCTTAAGAATAAAATAAAATGTCTTATATGGTCTATTAAGATTCCTCTATTACTCATACCATAATTGGTTTTCAATTTCACCTGACCTCCAATCTATAGATATCTTCTTTATCTCAATCCATTAGGGCTTTGTTTTATGATTTTTTTTTTTTTAGTTTTCACCTTTTAAACCATAATGGATATTGTGACGTGCTCTTTAGATTGTTTTGTACAGAAGAAGGATTTATTCCTCAAGCAGCTGTGAGTGCTGTGGGGGAAAAACCAAAAGCCCATAACTGTCACAGTTGTGGAGCTACCTATAATAAAGAAAGCCACATCATCCACAGTCACACCACCTCCCAGGGAAGTCCGTATGTAATGACTGATCAACATGCAGTTACAAAGGCAAAGTTCCCAGCTTGAATCAACTCTGAAAGGTCATCCCAGATACTGAACTCATAGCTTTGGCTAAATGTCCATGGAGGCTGAAAGGTCATCCCAGATACTAAACTCATAGAGTTGACTAAATGTCCATGGAGGCTGCATCACAGCTCAACTTCTCCTCTCTGATTTCTCTTCCATTTCTTTATACAAATATCAATCTCAAGAATGCTTCATATAAAACCTCTATACATTGATATGTATTTATATATATAAATCATATGTCTTATATATATAAACCACATATATGTCTTATATATAAACCATATATATGTTATATGGTTTATATCTTGCACATATATATTATATATATTACATATATGTTATACATACAAAACTATATATAACATATATGTGTTATATAAATATGTGCTCTATATATCACATATATATGTGATATATGTTAGAGTTGGCTATGCAGGGAATTCAACATGCCAAATTTGTGCCAAAGGTCTGAGAACACACATATAAACCCGAGATTTTAAAGGTGGATCACCCATTGTCAGCTGTCCACAAGTGTATTAATACTAATGCTTGTGTAGCAAAGAAAACCCTGGCACAAGATGTGAGTGTAACTGTTAAGATTCTCACTATGAGTAAGCTGGAATGGATTACAAGTGAAGAAGAATGCATTAACTGGTGCGTATACCTGTTATTTGAGAAATATGAAGGAAATGTGGAGAAATGGTACTTTAAGTGGAATTGTGTATCTATTGCTAACCTGTGTGTTAAAACAAGAAGAAATCTGAGTGATTTGTTAGAAATTAAAAGTTAAGTATGAGATCCAGAGCAGTGTTCTAAGGGCGTAGAGAACTGAGGTTCAAGTTCAATATTCAATTATAAGAATTGCTGAACCCCAAAGAAGTTTAAGTTTTAAAACTAGGCAGATCGGCTATGTCAAGGTCAGAACCCTGTTTGAGATGAAAACACCAATATGCAAATAAAAATCTTGAATTCTAAGATTCTTCTGAATTGTCTGTGATTGCAGATAAGCTGTCTTTTACTTTCTTGAATTAGTATCCCCTCATTGCTAGAAAGCAATCGAGAAGCCTCTCCTCTACTAGACAATATCTGCCTCCTTTAGGATATGCTGCTGTTTTCTGTTCTTATTATTAAGTTTAGGTCATAACATAATCCACTGAGCTCCAAGGCTGGGCCTGATAAGAGAAGAAAGTAGGCTCCACTTCAAAGAAGCTTCAGGAACCACTCATCAGGTATGGTGTATACATGGGATTACACTCTGAAGGTGCTTGACCAAGGGAGAGAGCACATGGTAAAATAAAGATTTTTACTGACTTGAGATTGCTCTCTGGGGATAGAGAATTGAACACCCTGTTATAACACCAGAGGATAGTATGAAGGTGTTTCTACCATGATTCCTGGAAACATGGGTAAATGATGGCCTACACTGAATGAAGAAATGCCAGAATTTGAATGACAGATATAAAAGGATTAAAAGATTCAGAGATGTAGTTGTATTAGGATGGCTATTTAATACAGCTGGTAAAAACATCCAGAGGACTATATTATACTTGAGAACACAAAGGCAACACTATTCACCAAATCAGTAAGAACACTGCTGGGGAGAAGGGAACTAACTTCACTAAGACACTCACGGGTTGCTTCCCTTTCTAGGCCAGGGCTTGCAGGAGAAGATATCTTTATAAAACTGTGTTCACTGATCCTAATGGGAATGACAGAATGCTAAAACCACAGAGGTCAGGTGGAAGTGCTAACCTGTTAAAAGACAGGCACACAATTATAAATAGTGTCAAGATCAGATGTGGGCCAGGGAGGACTGACTGACAGAGAGTTATAAAGATGATTCATAGAAACTGGTATTTCCAGAGTCAAAATAGATTAGCAGTCTATGTAAGTACTACTTTATCTATAATTCAAAATAAATAAAGAATGAATGAACAGGAGAATGAGCAATCTTACTAATAAGAAGTCATTGTTCCTTGCCCAGTTTTTGGTCATGAGCAAGTTTTCAGACCCAGGCACCTTCATTGAAGGCGAGGCCAGGTCCCAAGAAGAAAAACTACCTGTATTGCCATGAGAATTGAACACAGTAATTATTTCCTCAGGTCTTCTTCAAAGCACCCGTGGCCATATGATTGAGTATTATTTTTTCTTCTTTTTTTGAGACGGAATCTCACTCTCTCCCCAGGTTGGAGCACAGTGGCACAATGTCGGCTCGCTGCAACAACCTCCACCTCCTTGGTTCAAGCGATTCTCCTGCCTCAGACTCCTGAGTAGCTGGGACTATAGGTGTATGACACCATGCCCAGCTCATTTTTTTGTACCTTTAGTAGAGACGGGGTTTCACCATGTTGGCCAGGATGATCTCAAACTCCAGACCTCGTGATCCACCTGCCTCTGCCTCCCAAAGTGCTGGGATTATAGGTGTGAGCCACTGCACCTGGCCATTATTGAGCATTGTTTATGCTGATAAAAACATTTCAAGGATTTGTGGCCACAGTGTCTGACTTGCATTGATACCTTAAGATCTCTAGTGTCACTGTGGCTCCTTATCAGAGTGATGGCATATGGAGGTCAGGTAACAAATACAGTCTTCAGATCCATGCTGATGATTTCTTCAGTCTCTGAATGTATAATGAGAAATAAATACTTGGTGGTTGGCACAAACCACATGTTGATTTCCTGGTCTGCGAGTTAAAAGATAATTGGAAAAGGCCAAATAGAACCTTCGAAACTTGCCCTGCCCCCACCAGCCAAGATGGTAAATAAAACAATGTCACATCCTGGATATGATGTCAAAAGTGAGTGTCACACTTAAAGACCTAAGGAATTCAGAGGTGATGATCCTCATTGTGTCTCTGTTTAATGTGCCAGTCTGGTTCTTGCAAACACCAGAGGGATCTTAAGAGTATTATAGTAGACTATTGTAAAGTCAATGAAATAGTAGCTTCAATTGGAGTGATTTTGCCACATAGAGAATCTTTGCTAAAGCAGATCAAAATGTCTTCAAGTGCTTAATGGGATCTTGTTGTGTTGCCCAGGCTGGCCTCGGGTGATCCTCCAACTACAGCTTCCCAAAGTACCGGTATTACAGGCATCTCAAAGTACTGGAATTACAGTACTTGACGTGCCTGGCAACTTCAAGTATATATTAAGTGATCACTGGTAAGGTGAAATTATAATTTTTAGAAACAGTTCACACTTAGTTGGACTGGACAACAGTGCCTAGTAATAGTCTTTTCCTAGGACTATGTTAACTCTTCTGCTCTCTGTCGTAATATATTTTGAGGGGACCTGACCCTGTTGGACATTTCAAAGAACATCTCGTTGTTCCACTATCTTTATGACAACATGTGATTGGACTGGATGAACAAGAAATGCTATGTGTATTGGAGTCCTTGGGAAGAATATGTGCTCCAGAAAGAGGGTGATAAACCCTATGCAAATTTAAAGATCTGCTACATAGTAAAATGTTTAAGTGTATTCAGAGTTTTGAGGCATGTATGGGATCCATTCCAAAATAAATAATTTGTTATTGTACTTGGTACTTCCAACCACAAAGAAGAAAGTACAACGCCTGACAGGCCTCTCTGGGTTCTGGTCAACATATTCCACACTTGGAAATGTTATCTTGAGCTATATACTAGGTGAGGCAAGTGTATATCCGTACTATATTATAAGCAGCATTTCCTTTTATGCCACATGGCTCAGCAGACCCTATGGTATTAGAAGCATTAATGAGGGGGAAGATCCTGTGTGAAATTTCTCACAAGCTCTATAGAAATATCTAAATCAAGCTCCTAGACTCCTGGAGCAAAGCGATGACATCTACAGTGTAATATTTCCTTATAAAAACAAGATCTTGATGTTTTTCTAGGTCCTGAGAAATGGCTACTAATAAAATATCAAATTACTATGCACTGAAAATGGCTTACCATGAACTGGATTCTCTTATAAGGATGGTTCAGGACCAACAGCAATTATCTTGCAAACTAGAATTTCTATACACAAAATCAGGTGTAAACAGAGTATTGTAAATTTGTGCAATATAGTTGCTGCATTAGCATCTATTTTTAGGCCTCACATAAGTTGTTTGAAACCCAGTTATACTCCAACATCTTTGGCCTAGTTAAAACTGTCCCTCCCTATGTTGTTGCTTGCAATATAGTTTGCTTGTTCCTCATTGCCTTTGTCCAAAATCTAACACATCCTGCAGTTGATGACCATCATAAAACCTAATGGTCAACAACAGAGTCGTGTAAATAAGCTCCCAGGCTTCCTGTGAGCATGCTCCTACACCGACTCCTAACCTCTCTGGGATCTGTAGGTAATATATTTCTTCTCTTTCTTGTATTTTGATTTCACCTCCTCTTGTGTCTCGCCTGCCTGACACACCCAAACTTGACTTTTCCTTCTTTCTTCTGTCAGGGGAAGAGTGGCTATCTAGGCTTATGGTAACTCTCAGCAGAAAGACCTCAAGAACAAATTAGAAACAACTCATAACAATAGAAGTCTCAACACAAGGTCAGGAATTATAAGCAGACCACACAAATAGTTGACCTAGAACCTCATGTAACACACCATTGTTGTACCAGAGCCTATTCTTCACCTGAAACCCAACATCTGTATGGGAGATATCTTCTGACACACGGCAATGGAGAAAAATGTCTGACCTTGCTTTACAGATAGGTCACCTGAATAGATGATGAACGTACTACAGCCCCACTCAGGAGTAGCCAAGACAGTGGTGAGAAAAAATTGTCCTAATGGTCAGAATTTTGGGTGATATATCAGGTCATTCACACTGTATGGAAACAGAAGTGATCCAAGGTTATGTATTCATAGCCAGTGATGTATGATTTCTCTGGCTTGTCAGTGACCAATCAAGAGAGATATTAAAAAAGTTAGAAACTCTGGGGTAGAAAACTATAAATAAACCTATGAAAAAGGGCACCAAATAAGCAGATCTTTAGACTGCTTGATAACATACACCAAAGGCTGTTCCTCAGAAAAGAGATATGGCAAGATCAGGTAGACAGAGTATGCTTACTGGTTAACATCAGTGAGTCTTGGTGTCAGCAGTGACAACAGTGCTGGCACAATGGGTACATGAACAGAGAATCCATGGTGTTAGGGACAAAAGCAATGAATGTATCCAAGAGTGTGGGTTCGCACATATCTGCTGCTTTCACTTGTCCAAATGCCAGAAAAAGAAACTAACGGTGAGTCTCTATAACAGTATTAACTGTAATGGAAACCAATGGTCCATATGGTGGCAAGTTGACTATATTAAACCCCTACAACTATGGAAGGGGAAACATTATTTTGAAAGTATTAAATACATATTCTGCACCAGGATTTGCCTCTTGCCAGCAGGTCTTTCATCAGACTTATTATTTGTCAGACAGAGTGTTTGATCTTTTGGCATGGATACCACATAATGTCACATGTGAACAAAGGATCATTTTATAGCAAAGAAGATGTGGGGATAGGCCCATCATGATGTGACCCATTGGTTTATGACTTTCTATTCCACCCAGAATCTGCTGGCTTGATAGAAACATTTTGCCTTTTCCAGGATACATGGTACATGTTAAATTGATGACCTTTAAATGATGTGACTATCCCAATAGGTAGAATCTGTAGGTCTGGAAACAAAGTGGTGGAAACATGAGGAACTCTGCTTCTCAGTGACCCACTTTAGGAAATTTGTGGTTCTTATTTCTTCAGCTCTGGGATATGTAAGTCTAGAGATTCCAGTTCCCAAAGGGCGAATGTCACCAAAAGACATACCAAGAGTTACATTGAAATATAAGCTACAACTATTACTTTGTGCTTTGGGTTTCACATGCCAAGGAAAAAAGAAAGAAGACATGTTATTACAATTGTGGAAGAGAGAAATGATGCCTATCATTAGGAGGAATTAAGACATCTATTACCCAATAGCATCATGGACAGGTAGGCTTGGCACAGAAGTAATCTCCTTGCAGATCTCTTGGTACTCTCTTACCTTATTTTGATAATAAATGAGCAAATGCAGCAGCCACAGCTTGAGATATATGTAATGAACAGAAGCTCTGAACCTTCACAGATGAGGGCGACACCAACAGTAAGCTACCAAGACCAAAAAAGTACTCCTTTAGGGTATGAAGAATCTAGCATAGACTGTAGAGGATAGTGATAAGTGTAGTTCCATAGCTGAAACCCGTTAAATGACAAAAGCAGTCGTTCATCCCACTAACCTGAATTTCCCCCAGAAGAAAATTCCCACCACAATCCTGGAGGAACTACTCTCATATTTGATGACCTTTTATACAAGTCAAGTAGATCAGAGCTGCTGAAGGAGTAGACTGTGATGGATGATTTGATATGCCATCTAGAATGCCTTTTGGGAATGAAGGACCATAAATGTTGCCTGCAGAAAGCCCTAAATTTTCAGCCCCAAGAATTGCTTGGACTAAAGACAACCTCTTTGCTCAGATCACACTTCCTCCCTGGGGCTGCCAGATCGAATTACTAATTGACATAAGACCAGCAAGGTACAGCCTTTCTTCTTACCCAATTTGGCAAAATTTCAAAGACTTAACTGAACTTCAAAATTCCCTGTAGTGTTGGTTACAGCTTTCTTTGAGGCGATAACACTGTTCAGCTTCTTCCTCTGCACAATTCTACTTTTTCTTCCTGTTCACAGATGCTGATCCCAGGAGAAAGCCCTAATAAAATCTCTGCACACGTGTTTATCTGAAAGATAGATACTTTTCAGATAACACAATCTACACCTGCCACAAAATCCACACAGTCTATCCATGGCCAATACAATTTTTCAACAAACACAAATTAAGACATGCAAAAATATGGCTTTCTTAATTTTCTTATAACTAACCTTAGTGCATTTTGGTTGGAAAAGGGAATCAAGCTAAAATGTCAAAGCAGAAAACTTAATTTAGTCATTTCCATTAAAATTGATTCATATCTTTATTTCTTATTCATTGCAAGACAAATTCTAAATTTCTTTCTTCTCTTTATATGTTGATTCTAACTTCTAAGGTTAATATGAGTTTTGAGTGTTCTTGAACTCTCCTACACAAATATCTGCTAATATATCCAATTATCCATTGTGACTTTGGGTCTTTATCATACCTACTTTTAGCTGTTGATATTCTTCCACTGGGGAGGTGTTGGGAGTAGGGTGCATCACTGACTCTATTATGCCTTTTTCTGACCTCCTACTCATATGGTCCACTTTAATATCTGAGGCTGAAATCCCTTGGTCATAATCAAGAGATCCCTTCCAGCTGCCAATTTTCTCCTCCAGCAATCTTGCTTGTCCTTTTCAGGGACATGAAATATTTCTCCTGCACCTCTTGTCCTTTACAGGCCCTGGGGGCCTCGGGTTGTCATCACGCCCTTTCTGGTCCTGATTTCAGATGCATTCCTCTCTATTCTCTCGCCTTCCCCCAGTCAGAGGACCTAGTGCCCCTTCAGTGATAGCCACACTCCCAGATTTCCAGTTCCAGAAGGCAGCATTAGGGGTGGATGCCCATGGATTCCTACCTTCCTCCACAATTGTAGCTAAAATGTGGAGGCAAAGGGTCTGTCATAATGATGTCCAATTGTCTGTTTATTGTCCACAGTACACAAAAGTTTTACCATCTGGAATGTGACCATTACTTCATATTGTCAAACATTCTTGTCAGATCTATTGTTTATGGCAATAAACACCACTTTAGCATTCAAAACCAGATTTTTTTTTTTTTTTTTTTTTGGTCACAAATTGTTGGTTCTGTTTAGAATTTCAAAAAGTTCTCTGTAGAAGCCTTGAAGTCCAGGTTGTTGGCATATACCTTCCCCTGAAGGTAGTAGTTTGTACTGGATCTTTCCTTTTGTCCCTCAAAACATAAACAGGGCAAGGCATACCAATGAGTTTGCCCTATAGATAATCTCTCCATTTTCCCCACCCTGCTCTGTCCAGAAAGATGTTTTCTATGTATCACATTTACTGGTCCCCATGCCCTCTGGTTTCCTGTTGAGCTCCCCAAATAAGAGCTGCAGAAGCAGGGCAGAAGGAGGAAGGAGCAGAGGGGAAAGTTTGCTCAGCACACAATTCCCCTAGCTCTCTTCCTGCAAGGTTATCTGGAGCTAGCTGTAATCATAGTCACTGATTCTCTCAAGGCTGCAAACGTCCCCCAGTTCCTTTCTTCCAATTTCTAGCAACTGCATTCCTTCTTAGTGCTTTTGACCTGGTGTACTGCTTGGCTGCAACTAAACCTAAACCTCAGGTTACATTACCCCTTGGGATTCTTTTGTAAATGTTTAATTCTTAAAATAAACTTACTATATAATTATTCATATTTATTCATATTATTTGATATTATTCATATTATTTCCTATTATACATGAAAATGTTATACTCTTATATCCTAGATGGGCAGACAAACATATGGATGATAACTATGATATTTCACACCATGTTTTCAGCTGTGAAAAAAAAGATTAAAACCTTTAATTTTTCCTTTACTCCATTCAGGATTTTCTTGCTCCTTATTCTTTCTCAGGATGGACTCAACATTCTGGGGCCTTTGCATAATCTTATCATGGTGAAGCATCTGGTCTGTGATTATTTTCTAGAAAGAGTCCTTCTCGATGAGAACATCTGTGGCACCAGCATGACCTTGCATTTCTTGCATAGAGTACTGGATTACCCAGATCCTACAATTGCATCCAGACATTGATCCACATATGATGTATCTTTACTTTACAAATTATTTCAAGGCAGCAGTTTTCTCTTATCTCTTTTGGGCCTCTCATGCAGAATACAGGGACTCTTCCTATTTCCTTCTATACTTACTGGGGCCTTGTTCTATACTTACTGGGGCTCTGGGACACTGACTCATCGGAGGTTCTCTCAGACCAAGCCCTTTTCTCTCTCACCTTCTTCCAAAAACCAAGCATACATCACACAAATCGTTATTTGCTTCTTCTCTCAAGCTCTCAAGCCTATCTGGGTTTGTCTGTCTTTCTGAGACTTGTCACGGGGGGTGATCCTCTTCGTTTTCCTAAACTGCTGATGTTGCCTGAAATTGATATATACTGGGAAATGTTCTGTTTCTCTCTGGAAAATGGCAAAAAAGTAACTTTGTTCTTTTGCCTTAAAATTTTCCTTATTCTTAAAAATGACTGTATCCCATTCTGATCTTAAATTTTAAAAGCAGTCATCCTAGGGATCTTGCTCATTGAAATCTTGGGGCAGGAGAAACCAACAACAGAACTTCCTTTCTAAGGCCTTCCTTTCTTCATTCACTTCTAAACATATTATCTCTCAGACCCTTCCCCAGCTGAGAAAGACTTTATATGAATTATATTATTTTGGACACTTTTGTTTCCGCTTGATTTATTGTACCAGTCTAGTGGTAGAACACAAATTCCTTGGGAATGTTTTTCCTATCAGTTTGCAAAAAGAGGTTCTAATAATTTTTTCAAGATGCAAATTTGATGATGTCATTACTCCTGCTTAAAATACTCCAATGACTTCTCTATGCTCTGAAAAAACAAAATACATGTAAACTATAGATTCATTTTACATATGTAAGGCTTTCATGTGGTCTAGAAAGTGTTGCATAGTCTGGCTCCTAAAGCATTCTCCATCCTGTTTGCTGTACTCGAGCCACACTGGTCGAATTTCGGTTTCTTAGAAATATTATTCTCCCTCCTACCAAAGGTCTTTGCACATGTCTTTCCCTCTATATCTCCCTTTTCACACTCTGTTCTTACTTTAATTCTCTCAGCTTAATAATCCTTCTCAGGGAATCTTTTTTTGACCTCCCAATTTAAGGCAGTTTCTTTGTTGCATCTTTGCATATTACTAATGTAGATTTAATCTTTGTCTTATTCTTAAAAATAAGTACAGCATTTTTTCTTATAGTTATCTCAGTTTGAAGCTTAAAAAGAATCCAACTAAATTATTCCAAAATAAATATTTTTGCTGATATTTATCTTTACTGCTAGATTTTAAGCTCCATTAGAACAAAAGCCTTGTTGGGTAATGGATACTAAATTTCACTATTGTATACCCAACCCCTAGCAGGGTGCCTGAAACATTGCAGCTTTCAACAAATAACATGACTAATGAATGAATTTATGTCAACCTCTGTTCACACTCTCCTCCTTTGCACTAAGTTTCACTCTGAACTCACCTTTAATATCCTTTAGATCACACATAATTTTTTTCTTCCTTTGCGTATTATTTTTCTTTTCACCTCTTTTGCGTAGTTCTAGTTCTTCAAGCCAGAGCTTACTTATTGCTTTTTCATGAGGACATTCTTGGACCAAAACAACCTGAAATGGGCCTTCCGATATATCAGTTAACATATTGAATATTGTACATTTCACTCATTGCAATTGTTTGTTTAGTATCTCTTTTCCTCACTAAAGTGTTAAGAATTATAAGAAATAAGGCATAGTCATTTTAAATACCATCAAATGTCCAACATTAACACAAAATCTGGCACGTCATATATGGTTGTTCCTCGTATATTACTTATGAAGTTACAGAGATTCCCAAATTAATATATTACAGGAGGATTCTTGCATTGAGTTGCATTTGAGCAGTGCCATCAAAGAAATTATATTGTTGACATTGTTCTAATATTATTTCTTACATTAATGCAAATTAAAAAGATAATTATCTTGCCTACAAATATCAAGACTGTTGCCCAGAAACATCTGAGGAGCCATGCCTTACAAACAAAGGGTTTAGCCATACATTACTTACAAAGTAAGAACTCGTGATTTCTGTTATATGTTTATTGTGCAACTTTTATGCAACATTCAGTGCAGGGTACTCTGTAGAATAAAAGGAAATCAGAGGCATATTCACTGACTTCAAAATGCTTATGGTTATACCGATGCAACGTTGTAAACTTTCATTATCCTATTAAGGATAAAAATGTACAATGTAAAAACAAAGATTAAATGGTGTGGTTCTAAAATGTAGGAGTTTAAAGAGCAGAGTGATCACTAGAGGTCAGAAGAGACAAAACTAATCAAATACCTCCAAAGAACTAGGACTTGAGCTTGTTTCTGAAAATGAAAAAATAATTGATAGAAAGAAGGAGGAGGTTATTATGTCTGACTGGTATCTACATAATTATTAAAGGCAATCATTATGTAAAGTCAATTTGCAAAGCCTCTGGTTTCAAAAAGACAAAAAGCATCGTCTCTGTCATCTACAGTCATAGATATGCATAATCATTCCCAGGGATGTAACTTCACCTCTGCAGATCCCTTGCTGCCCTGCTTACCATTAGCATTTCAGGTATTGCTTTTAAAAAACAAATAGAATTATATGAGAAAAATAAACTTCATTATGATTGATTGAATCCTATTTGTGTCTCCGATAGCCAGAATAGAGTACATTATTTATTGATCTCTTACCCACATTCTTGTACTTTACTATTACTAAATAAATTTTGATTTATAAAGAATGACCCATAGAGTCAAATGTCATCTCATACTCAATAGAGTGCTAATTCCTGTTACTAAAATGATCTCTTTCTTATCTAAGAAACGTAATGCATATGTTGCTTATTATAGGATTTCAATAAAATATTGATGTACTAATACTTTATCCACTTACAGGATATGAGGTCAAGGGTTCAAGAAGCAGGGTTGTCTATTCATAGCTTTATCATAGAACACTGAAAATGCAGCGACTCTGCATGGAAGAAAGAAGAATGCCTGCTGTCTCACATTCCGTGAATTTTGTTCTAATAAGGTCTGTACCATATCACAGTTCTAGACTGGCTTCTGTGAAGTGGGAGTTAAAAGAAAACTTTTGTAACATTAAATGGGTCTTACTGAAATATTTTAATGTTATAATCTTTTTATGTATATTGTATTATTTATTTATTCAGTAGTTTATATTTTCAGAAGTATAGCACAGAGCCCAAAATTGAACTGTAGTTAGTAATTGCTAATTAACTGATTTAGCTGAAGTTCAGTGAGAAAAATCTTTAATTAGGGTTAGATAGAAACCCTTCACCCAAATAGCTATGCATAATATTGACTGAAACTTGTTAAGTCTTTATGAAAACTAAAAAATAATTTTTCAAAAATGACTGACTTCATTAATTGAAATGAGAAACACATGAATTTCTAAATATATATCTATTTTTTAATGAAAATTCATGCAGTAGGTTCTGATACCATGATACAAATTTTCTCCTAATGTTTTAGTTCAGTTACTTTTATACTTTTTTTTCCCCCAAATTTGTCCTCAATGCTTCTTGTTTCAGATTTTAGAAATATTTTCATGAAAACTTAGGTGAAGTTCTTTTGCTAGGTCATCTGGGTTGGTTGTCTGCCTCAGGGGACTTAGTCTGCTTATGCACAGGGTCAAAGCACAGTCTTTAAAATACCACATCTTAATCAATTGTCTTCTACAGATAGCTTTGCTTCCCTGCAATATATTCTACAAAATTCGGGTTCCCTGTTTTACTACTTAATGGTGAGGCTGTATCTCTTAACCTCTGTCTCTAACCTGAAAATTCTGAATCACTGTGATTGACGGAATTCTGTCTGTTGGTTGCATTCTTACATTCAAAATTTGCCTTCTGCTTTTTAGGAGAGTGAGAGCAATATTTTTAATCCTTTTGGCAGGAAGGAAGTTATTATCTAGTGCAAGAGGTGAAAATAATAACCTTGCTTACCTAACTTTATGGCATGCCCTTTCTAATAAATGAAGTAGCATACGGCAACAATGTTGGCTCTGGATTCTGTTGTTTAATCACTTCATGACCACTTTTTTTTTTTTTTTTTTTGTAAACTACCCTTT
>NW_016803926.1:147005-154654 GCF_001698545.2 Rhinopithecus bieti
AAAAAAAAAAAAAAAAAAAGAAAGAGCCATATATCCATATATCCCACTTTCCTTACCAAGCAAAACTAGAAAGAACTTTGTAGACAAGGTGGAAAAAAAGTTAATTATTTCTTGATACATGTTTTAGAAAATGGGCCAGGTGTATCAGTCACCCTCTGCTCAGGCAGCAGGGAGTGTCATAAAACCGTAGACAGAGTTTGCTTTGAATAGAGTAGAGAACACTATCTCACTTGCACTGATGCCCTAAAACATGATGAACCTTGTAGAAAAAATCTCCTGTAATCATTCTATGGGGGTAGTATAATTGCAATAATATCAGTAAAGATCTCACTAGAGAAGGCCTGAAAAAGCTTCCAGTCTAGGTGACTCAAAACAGCTCAGAGGGACTATTCAAACAGGAAGGTTACTATCTATCATCAAAACTGGGGAAACTTTGAGGATGAAAGAGTGCATAATTAATCATTAATACAACATAATCCAGTGGTCCAAGGCAACCTAGGGTAGATAGTCACCTTACAGAGGAGCCTAAAAGTTCTAAGAGAAAGCCAGAGGACCCAGTATTAAGTCACAAAGTGCATGAAATAAAGGGTAAATGTGATGTTGTGACTATAGACAGGTCATTAGATGCCAGAGGAAATAAACAATTGTAATAAAGAATCGTGAAAGGAACATAAACATTTTGGAATATAAACACGCATCCAGCGATTCCTATGTTCTACGTAAGAACAAGGAATATAGGAAAAAGACAAAGAGCAAAGAAGGAAAATATATAAAAGGGTTTAAAAACTATTCATTGTCTGATATTAAGTTTTGTGGGTTTTGTTTTGTTTTGTTTTTGTTTGTTTGTTTGTTTGTTTGTTTGTTTTGAGACAGAGTCTCGCTCTTTCTCCCAGGCTGGAGTGCGGTGGCGCTATCTCGGCTCACTGCAAGCTCCGCCTCCCGGGTTCAGGCCATTCTCCTACCTCAGCCTCCCCAGTAGCTGGGACTACAGGCACCTGCCACCACGCCCGGCTAATTTTTTGTATTTTTAGTAGAGATGGGGTTTCACCATGTTAGCCAGGATGGTCTTGATCTCCTGACCTCGTGATCCACCTGCCTAGGTCTCCCAAAGTGCTGGGATTACAGGTGTGAGCCACCATGCCCGACCTGATACTAAGGTTTGGGCCAACGTTTGTATGATGAGTTGAGACAGAATTTAAGTCATAAGAAAATAAAGTTTTATCTTTATTTAACTGTGCTTTTGGCTTGAGGATAAATTATATAAACTAAGTCCATAAGCTAAACAGAACAGGAATTGTTGTTTCCATTTCCACATGAAGAAATTTTGACTCAAATATATTTACTGACCAACCCAAAATCTCAATGCATATAAAGTATGTTGTTACAACACAAAGTCATATCAGCTGGTTCTTTGTGCAATACTTATATTAATCTTTTTTTTTCTTTTCCTGTTTTTGCTAATGTAGAGTTGTTCCTTAATCCATTCTTCCATAAATATGTCTTCTTTTCTTTCAGATTGGGAGTAAGGTTTGGGGATCAGGAAGAATGTTGTTTGTTGTGATCAGACTGCTGTATAATTTTTTAGTCTTTGTTTTTTTATGTTAGGTAAGTCTAAAGTTCTACTTTCCATTTTTGATGTTTCTGTATAACTCATCACTTTCTACTAAAACCTAGTTATTTTCATATGTAGTTATTATCTACACTCTTCCTCACCATTAAAATGTAACTTCTATTAAAACCAAAAATTTATCTGTTTTATTCACTTTATGTAACATTGTGACTAAAACATTGCCACACATATAGTATGCAATGAATCAGTATTTGTTTAAATCATTCACTAATGAAGAAGCAACGAGCTTCATCAAGTATGACACCAGAATACACAGAAAGTTGAATGGTAAATTTTAACTTTCAATTTCATGAGTAGTATAGAATTAATTGTACTATATGTGAAACAAATGATAATAGATATCTTCAGAAGGATCATTCTCAAGCTATCATGCATCATGATCATCTGGTGAACTTGTTAAAAATGCAGATCCTCAAATCCCATCATTAAAGAGATTGCTTCAGTAGAGCTGTAGTATACTGCACCAAATCATCATTTAATAAGTCACCATTTAATGAGTAACCTTAATAATATGGTGAAGTTGCCAATTCAATTCAGGCTCCAGAGTAATTATTCTAGTTTCACTAACTATTTTAGATTCTGATTTTGAACTCTAGTCTAAACTACGTTCTTCCCTCATGGTAGATAAAGTTTTGTGAATCAAAGACCCATGTACTCAGTCAAAATGACTGAGTGTAATATTAAACTTGTTAAATCAAGTTTAGCCTAAAGCTGCCTCCTTACGTATTGAAGTTGGGCCTACAGGTTTTTCTGTACATCGGGAACTAGAACAAGTGGAAGGGCAATCAGGCTGTAGCCCACACTTGTGTCCATCACTGAGTTTTCATCAAATGTAGCCAACAATTCGAACAGTGTTCAAATAACACAAAGGCCAAGCTGTAGCCAATCCAGGAGTTTCTGTACCTCACTTCTATTTTCTGTACACCACTTTCCTTTATCTGTCCATAAATTTTCTTCCACCATGTGGCTGCGCTGGAGTCTCTGAAACTTCTCTGGCCTGGGAAGCTGCCCAATTTGCAAATCGTTCGTTGCTCAATTAAACACCTTCAAATTTAATTAGGCTGAAGGTTTTTTTTTTTTTTTTTTTTTCATGAAAGTCTATTCAGTAATCTTTGGTGACCACATATTTTTAAATCTTAAGCTCTACTCTAAACTCATTTCTCTTTTCCTACTTGAAAAATTTTATGTTAAGCAAGTTTGGTATACCTGGCAGCATTTTCTTCCCACTATTAAGTACCAACTGTTGTAAGCTATACACTTATAAAATATATACCTATTCATACTATATTGAAAAAATGTAAAATGTGATATCATTTTGAAGAAAAAAGATGCATGTTCATGATTGTTCTTGCATATAGACTTGAACTTTCATTTTAAATGCGCTGCAAAGGTAGGCTCATGAGATAGATTTAGAAATCTGCACATGTGAATACTAGACATAGTACTCCAAAGATTCATACTTGCAGACAAACTGGGATTATACTTTGGAAGATAACATATATTTATAGCAATAGACCCTCTTGTGCTAAATAATTACTGGCAGGTGCCTGAAATCTACTTGTTACTATAAAAAATAAACAAAAGGTAAGGGATGTCAATTTTGAACATAAATAGAATGGCATTAAAGTAATCTGAATACTTTGTTCACTGACAATGGGAATACACTTTTTAGTGGATATTTTGATGACTGTGTTTGATACAATGTTTGCAAATAAAATAAGTTAAAATGTGACATTTGTTCTTGCCTACAGAAACATTTACCTTAGGGTCATGGAAAATTTACTATGCCATTCCTGTTGTCTCTATATTGAGACATGTCTCTATATTGAGGGATGTAGAAATGTATTAGAATAATTACAAAGCCTGTGGTCTGCAATCACTTCTTGGAAGGACATACAGTAATGAGGTCTGAACTCTAGCTACAGCATGTCTTACATGTCCTTGTTGAATATAATCCAACAAATATTTAGTGTCTAAAAACATAAGAAGTGTATTGTCTCTCCTCATTAAATCCACTAGATTTTTTTACACAGTAGGCATCTCATACCAGCTATACACTACCAATACCCAAATCTTCTGCTCAGACTTCGTATATTCAACTCCCTGTGAGACTCACATATCCAACTGAAATAAACTTCTAATGGCCTATTTTGAAGTTCATTATTGAAAAATGATGCAAATCTTTATATTTTTTTCTTTGAAAGTTTGAATTCATCGGTCTCTGGTACTTAGCATTTAAAGGCAATTGGCAGATAAAATAATGATGTGAAGTGATATGGTTTGGCTGTTTTCCCCACCCCAAATCTCATCTTGAATTGTAATCCCCATAATCCCCACCTGTCAAGGGAGAGACCAGGTGGAGGTAATTTAATCATGGTTCTGGTTTCCCCCATGCTATTCTCGTGGCAGTGAGTGAGTTCACGAGATCTGGTGGTTTTATGGTTTTATAATTATTTCGGAGTTCCTCCTGCATTCATTATCCTTCCGTCCACCTTGTGAAGAAGGTGCCTTGCTTTCTCTGTGCCTCCTTCCATGATTGTAAGTTTCTGAGACCTCCCTAGCCATGCTGAACTGTGAATCAATTGAACCTCTTTCCTTTATAAATTACCTAGTCTCAGGTAGTATTTTCATAGCAGTGGGAGATCAGACTAATGTATGGAGGTTATGTGGAACAGGTTATAAGGAAAAGCAATTTGAAAAAATGGAGTTCAGTTATTTTTGTGAAAAATATATCACAGAAAATTGAAAAAAAAATGACCAAAATTATAAAATGTCTGATATTAAATCTGGTTAAACAAGATTAAAGTAGTAGATGAAATAATACAAACCCTGATATAATATTTTGAAGCTTGCAAGTATCTAGGAAACATCTTAATCTAGCACTCAAAATAGAGAAATTATTTTGCCTGAGTCATGTGCAATAGGTATCATGAACATGAAACATTTAAATTTGTAAATTTAATTTCTATTTTATTGTATTATACTGAAAGGATTTGATAACATCCAAGAGAGGTGAATTATCAAGTTATTAATGATTTGTATGACACACATTTAATTAACTGAATTAATAATGAACAGTGACATTATAGAAGATATCCAATTCATTTACTATATAATAACATGCTGGTTAACGCTTAAGAAAAGTGGCCAGTCATTATCAATGTATCACTGTGTTTTGTGTTAACATTAATCAGATCAAATTAATGTAGTGTTACTTTCAACTGAAGCAGGCATTAATGAACACTTCATCATTTCAAAATTTTGCCATGACATATCAAAATATCAAATGCTTAACTTAATGTTTAGCATAAAAAGCTCCATTTGATACTCATGTTAATAAGAACTTTGTTTTTTTTAATTACAGATATAATTTAAAACTGGGATTATAAATACTTTTTAAAAATTATTTAAATGTGTAACAGGACCACCTACAAAACTGTAGTTGTGAGGAATAATGATGCATTTAAAGCTATGGAAATTATTTTTTCACACTCTACTTTTAGCCAGTAGATCAGTTCATTTCTATTAAGAGACAGAAATATGACTTCATATTAATGATGGAATCAAAACAGATGGAGCTATCTAATGGTTCAGGCAGGAAATTGGAGTAGGAATTATAGCTTCTTACCCTTATATCTACCACTGATTCACTGAATGACCTTGGGCAAATTACTTAAGCTGCCAGGTCAAATTTTCTAAGTGCACATCTTCATTTTTTTATGCTCAGAGCTCATATTAACAGAAAAGGAAACTCTAGAGATATAGAAAAAGGAAATGGTATAATATAGAGTGGAGGAAAAAGCCTTTGGCATGAGAGAGATTAAGTGGCTTACGCAAAGTTTCACAGTTAGCATGCGGACTACTGGGGATTCAAATTCAAGTCTGTGACTCATTGGATCTCACTTTTTAAGTCTCTAATCTCAGTATAATAATAGCTATCTTAAATATTGGCTATAATATTACACATTTAGATTTTGCCTGGCAAATTATAGATACCTAAAAAAAATTGTTTTAGTCTCTCTGTCAATACCAAATGCTGCTACCAATTTTTATTCTTGAAACAGCTCATTGACGTATGTGTTTATTTGATCTGGACTCCACTGTCGTAATTCTCGTACTTAGCATTTCTTATCTAGGCAGACATTAATACAAAAATTGTCCTCAGTGACTCCTTTGATTTCCCACATCTATTTCAGCTTTCAAGCTTTCTAAAACATATAGAAGATATTTAGGACCACTGGAATTGTGTGATACCATATAGAAAATAAAGAGGGAAATGACAGAGCACTTTATAATATTAACATTTACCAGTCATGCAAAAGAAGAGCCTGAAAAGGAGAGTGAAACACTCTTGTCTCTTCTCTATCTTCTTACAGCCCAAATTCATTAAATTAACAAAGCACAAAGCACAGTGATTCTACCTCATAGATATTAGGTAGAATCTATATAATATAAATATAAATATAATTTGTTTTTCATGGGGGACAGTGTTTTCACTCAGTTGCCCAGGTCAGAGTATAGTGTTGCAAGCTCAGCTCACTGCAACCTCGACCTCACAGGCTCAACCAATCCTCCTGCCTCAGCCTACTGGGCCTCCTTTCGCAGTCTCCTTGTAGCTGGGACTACAAACATGCACCACCGTGCCCAGCTATTTTTGCTTATTTTTTGTGGAAACAGGGTTTCAGTCTGTTGCCCAGGCTTGTCTTGAACTCCTGGGCCCAAGGAATCTTCTCCTCTTGGCCTCCTGAAGTTCTGGGATTATTATTTGAATCAGTCTGTAACTTTCCATCCAGACAGACATTTCTTTATTTCAGGCTTATATTTCTTACGAACTTTTGATTAATTTTATCATCTCTAATGTTCCCTCCTCAAGTTCATTCTCCTTATCACCTACCTGATAGGTCTTGGTGATCCTGTTAGCCTCAATTTTAATTTAGTTTATTAATCTCAAACAAGTCTGAAATTCTATCCCGACAACACATCTATAGATCTATGCTTATGCTTTCTCCTCTGCTGGACTAGACACCCTGTAAAACTGGCCTTGATTTTCACTTCCAGAAAGCCTTTACACTTTGTTCATACCAATTATTGGTGGCACCCTTCTGCGTTCCTATTTTACAATAGGTGTATATAACTAAAATTACATTTATTCTATTGCTTTATGATTTTTAATCTACCTTTTTCTACCAAATTTTGTTGTTTTAAAGACAATGCTCTAGCCGAGCATGGTGGATCACGCCTGTAATCCCCGCACTTTGGGAGGCTGAGGCTGGTGGATCACCTGAGGTCGGGAGTTCGAGACCAGCCTGACCAACATGGAGAAACCCTGTCTCTACTAAAATACAAAATTAGCCGGGCGTAGTGGTGCATGCCTGTAATCCCAGCTGCTCGGGAAGGTGAGGTAGAAGAATCACTTGAACTCGGGAGGCGGAGATTGTGGTGAGATAAGATCTAGCCATTGCACTCCAGCCTGGGCAACAAGAGCAAAACTCTGTCATCAAAACTGTCATCAAAAAAATAAATAAATAAATAAAAAAGGAAAAAATAAAAAAGCTCTATATAATGTTCTCCAGTTTTAAGGAAAATTTGCCCCAGATGAAGGTAAACAGGAGAGGAAGACTTCATTCAAGATTGGACCCAATTCCACTGCAACAAAACATGGGAGATTTTATATGTCCTGGGATGAGCTAGTTGAAAGATACTGGAGGTTGTTGAAGAAGAGCTTGATCAATTAGGCGATCTGTTAACTGACATTAGTGCTTATAGGAGTCAGGTGCCTGTGCTCCCAGAGAGACTGGGAAATAAGGGCCCTGTCTTCCTTAATGACTCTATTTCTAAGGGATGCTTCCCTAGCCTTTGAGAAAGATATTCTGGGTTGTAAAACTGGCAGGAGGTTGGGAGATTTACATCTCAAAGAGGTTGAGAAAGAATGTACAATTGCAAGTGTTTGAAAGTAAATACTCTAAGAAAAGGGAGGTCAGGGGAGTATCATCAGGCCAAAAAAAAAAAAAAAAAAAAA
>NW_016803926.1:155653-161096 GCF_001698545.2 Rhinopithecus bieti
AAAAAAAAAAAAAAAAAAAAAAAAGTGAATATTGATTTTCAACTATTTCATAATTGCCTATAACTTTATCTTGTAAATACTCTATTCAATACATAACTTTTCCATAGATATATGCATACTACTTCAATGCCATAAAGTACTAGTCCTCTGAAAAGTTTCATAGAAAGGACAGAATCACTGCACATTTCTTCTAAATGGTTTCTATGTAACTAGTAAAAGTTCTGTCAGCTATAGATATAAACTCAAGGAAATATTCCTTTAAGAATAGTAGTACTATTATTTAGATACAGAAGAAAATATAGAAATGTTTATACATTTAAATTTCTAGACATTTATTTTATGTAGAAATCCTGGTTCTACAAATTGTGTAAGGGGTTTTAGTTTCAATTTAGCCCTGCAAAAGCTTGGAAATTATCACTCCCAATCTTACAGCAAGAAAAAAAAAAAAAAAAAATACTGAACAAACTGAAGATCAGCATCTTGTCTTGAAAACAGAAGTTACAAGGCAAACCATCCCTCTGAAATCTAGAGAGAAAAACAGAATTCAGAGTCATGGTTAAGAATGGCTTATGTAAAGAGGCTACTGGGAACATAAACTGGTAGGAGCACTTAAATTGTAATTTTGAAGAATAGCTGGAAACTGTATGTAGACAGTGTGAGAGTTATAACCTCCTGGAGCCACAGTTTTATGGTAGGAGCTCAATTTCGTGAGTTTTGCCTACAGGAACACTACCATGTTATCATGGTGAAAATAGAAGGAAGATCCCCTCCGGCTTCTGTACGTGGGAGGCAAGAGCAGTCATTGTGAAGTATGTCCATGCATTTACCATAACAAAGACTTGCTCTTTGTCTCTTCAACCTCCTCTACCTTTCTTTCTTATATCATCTGAGGAAGGGAAGCTAAGAAACACTTGTGAGTTTACAGTACAGGGACACAGATCCACCAAAAAAACTAAGATTTAATTACATAATTTGAGAATGCTTCTTCTTCCCCAATTCTTAACCACCACACCAACAAGCTTTCATTGTAACAACAGTGAATTATAGCTGAAAGAGCTGCAAGACACATATTCTCTCTAAAGAGACAGACAAACTCAAAATCAATGGATGAGGCAACAGGAACACTAGAGGAATCTGAAGCCTCCAATAACTACATATACAGCAATATAAAACATGTTCAACTCTTTGCCAGATTAACTTAAAACTTCATTTAAAAATTAAAGGCCTATGTACTCAATTTGCTGTTACCTAACTCATCTTGTATAACTTCCAACAACAACAACAACCGCAACAACAACAATCACAACTGCAACCACAACAATCACAAGCCATGCTAAAAGGCAAGAAAATAAACAGGCCGAATAGAAAAAGCATGCATCAAAAGCTGACTCAGACATGGCAGAGATTTTGGTTATTTGGCAGGGTTTAAAATGATCTAAACTCTATGGTTATGTTAAGGGCTCTCATGGAAACAGTAGACAGCACATAAGTACAGATGGATAATGTAAACAGAGAGATGAAAATTTTAAGAAAGAATTAAAAGGAAATGCTAAAAATAAAAGAATCGGTGATAGAAATGAAGAACGTCTTTGATGGGCATTTCCACCAGTAGATTGTGTCATGTGCATCCGTGTGAAGAGACCACCAAACAGGCTTTGTGTGAGCAGTATGGTTGTTTATTTCACCTGGGTGCAGGTGGGCTGAGTCTGAAAAGAGAGTCAGCAAAGGAAGGTAAGTGTGGGGCCGTTTTATAGGATTTGGGTAGGTAAAGGAAAATTACAATCAAAAAGGGGTTGTTCTCTGGTGGGTAGGAGTAGGGGTCGCAAGTTGCTCAGTGGGGAGCTTTTGAGCCAGGATGAGCCAGGAAGAGGAATTTCACAAGATAATATCATCACTTAAGGCAAGGACCGGCCATTTTCACTTCTTTTGTGGTGGAATGTCATCAGTTAAGGCGAGGCAGGGCATTTGCACTTCTTTTGTGATTCTTCAGTTACTTCAGGTCGTCTGGGCATATATGTCCAAGTCACAGGGGATGCGATGGCTTGGCTTGGGCTCAGGGGACTGACATTCCTGTCTTCTTATATTAATAAGAAAACAAAACAAAATAGTGTTGAGTGTTGGGGCGGCGAAAATTTTGGGGGGTGGTATGGAGAGAGAATGGGTGATGTTNCATTTGCACTTCTTTTGTGATTCTTCAGTTACTTCAGGTCGTCTGGGCATATATGTCCAAGTCACAGGGGATGCGATGGCTTGGCTTGGGCTCAGGGGACTGACATTCCTGTCTTCTTATATTAATAAGAAAAACAAAACAAAATAGTGTTGAGTGTTGGGGCGGCGAAAATTTTTGGGGGGTGGTATGGAGAGAGAATGGGTGATGTTTCTCAGGGCTGCTTCAAGTGGGATTAGGGGTGGCGTGGGAACCTAGAGTGGGGGAGATTAAGCTGAAGGAAGATTTTGTGGTAAGGGGTGATATTGTGGGGTTGTTAAAAGAAACATTTGTATTGGTGATGGCCTGGATACGGTTTTGTATGAATTGAAAAACTAAATGGAAGACACAAGGTAAGAGAAGGAGAAAAAACAGGTCTTGAAGGAATTGGGATGACTTAGGACATCTAATTAGAGACTGCCCAAGGAGGTTCAGCATAGCCTTGCCAGGAAAGATTATTTATTTACTTTAAGAGGGAATTTAGAGTGGCGGTTTGGGATAGCACCAGGAGATATCAGCTGTGATGGCTTGGAGAAACAGTGTAAATTAGCAGTGTAAACACGAGCAGGACATTTATGAGTATTTGAGAGTGGTGAATAGGAGTATGGCTAGACAGAAGACAGTACTGATGAAAGTTTTTTGGGGTGCAGTTCAAGTTGGTCTGGTGTCTGGAATGAGACTGGAACCTAATAAAAAGGAACGTCCACACAGGAGCTCAAATGGGCTATAACTTGTAGCATTCTGAGGACAGGCCTGAATTCTGAGAAGGGAAAGTGGTAAAAGTATTGTCTAGTCCTTTTAAATTGGTGATTGAGCTTGGTGAGGTGTGTTTTTAAAAGACCATTAGTCTATTCTACCTTTCCTGAAGATTGAGGACAGTAAAAGATATAAAGGTTTCACTGAATACCAAAAGCATGAGAAAATGCTTGGGTGATTTGACTAGTAAAGGCTGGTCCGTTATTAGACTGTGTAGAGGTAGGAAGGCCAAACCGAGGAATTATGTCTAATGACCTCAGTGGCCTTCTCAGACCCTGTGGGAAAGCCCTCTACCCATCCAGTGAAAGTATCTACCCAGACTAAGAGATATTTTAGAGGTTACGAAATGACGACAGAATAGAATGGTCCTGTGAGGCTGGAAGGAGATATTTTTCCTTGGTCTAAGAACCATTTGCCTTGTGTGTGAAGAGATTGACAGGTGGAAGTTTCAGCGGGGGAATAAGTGGGAGCGGCCGATGTGAAGGAGGAAAACTGCCTTCAGGGATAGAAGTCGGAATGCTAGCTGCTTTTTTAGCTAACTTATCAGCATAAGCATTGTCTTGAGTGATGGTTGGGGGAAGAAAATAGATTTTGGAAATTATGAGAACTGTAGAGAGTTGAGCATGGTTTGTGATTTTTAGGGTCTCAAACAGCATTAAAGCAGTGGCAGCCACTGCGTGCAGACATGAGGGCGAGGCTAAAACAGTAAGGTCATTTGGACAGCAAGACAATAGGACACAGTCCCAGCTCTTGTGTAAGAATTCTGACTGCACTAACCGTGCCTAGAAAGGAAAGGAGTTGTTGTTTTGTAGAAGGGATTGGGGTTTGGGAGATTAGCCAGACACGATCAGCAGGGATAGTGTATATTTATGAGAATTATGCTGAGATAGGTAACAGAGGAGGAAGAAATTTGGGCTTAACTGAAGTGATGGGAGCTGTCTGTGAAGCCTTGCAGCGGTACAGCCTAAGTAATTTGCTGAGCCTGATGGGTGTCAGGGTCAGTCCAAGTGAAAGTGAAGAGGGGCTGCGATGAGGGGTGCAAAGGAATAGTAAAGAAAGTATGTTTGAGATCCAGAACAGAATAATGGGTTGTGGAGGGAGGTATTGAGGATAGGAGAGTATATGGGTTTGGCACCATGGGGTGGATAGGCAAGACAATTTGGTTGATAAGGCGCAGAGATCTTGAATTAACCTGTAAGGCTTGTCTGGTTTTAGGACAAGTAAAATGGGGGAATTGTAAGGGGAGTTTACAGGCTTTAAAAGGCCATGCTGTAGCAGGTGAGTGATAATAGGCTTTAATCCTTTTAAAGTGTGCTACGGGATGGGATATTGACATTGAGTGGGGTAAGGGTGATTAGGTTTTAACGAGATGGTAAGGGATGCATGATCAGTCGCCAAAGAAGGAGTAGAGGTATCTTATACTTGTGGGTTAAGGTGGGGGGATACAAGGGTAGGATGTGAAGGAGGCTTTGAACTGGGGGAAAAGACAGCAATGAGGTGTGGCTGTAGCCTAGGAATAGTCAGGGAAGCAGATAATTTAGTTAAAATGTCTCAGCCTAATAAGAGAACTGGGCAGGTGGGGATAACTAAAAAGGAGTGCATAAAATAATGTTGTCCAAGTGTTGGCACCAGAGTTGGGGAGTTTTAAGAGGTTAAGAAGCCTGGCCGTCAATACCCACAACAGTTATGGAGGCAAGGGAAACAGGACCTTGAAAAGAAGGTAATGTGGAGTGAGTAGCCTCCATATTGATTAAGAAGGGGACAGACTTACCCTCCACTGTAAGAGTTACCCAAAGCATCTGTGATAGTCCAGGAGGCTTCCGAGGCGATGGGGCAGCGTCAGTCTTTAGCCACTAAGCCGAGAGGATCTGGGGAGGAGTCAGTCAGACAGCCTTGGGCCAGAGCTCCAGGGGCTCTGGGAGTGGCTGCCTGGCAAGTTGGACAGTCCGATTTCCAGTGGGGTCCCGCTCAGATGGGACACAGCATAGGAGGAATCCCGGGCTGCGGGCATTCCTTGGCCCAGTGGCCAGATTTCTGGCACTTGTAGCAAGCTCCTGCGGGAGGAGGTTCTGGAGGAACCCGTGGCAGCTGCTGTTCAGGCATTTGGAGTTGTGGCTGGGGTTTGTCTCACAGTGGAGGCAAGGAATTGCAACTCAGAAATAAGTTGCTACTTGGCTGCCTCTACTCTATTATTGTTCACCTTGAAGGCAAGGTTCATTAAGTCCTGTTGTGGGGTTTGAGGGCCGGAATTTAATTTTTGGAGCTTTATTTAAAGTCAGAAGCAGATTGGGTAATAAAATAAAATGCATATTAAGAATAAGACGGCCTTCTGACCTTTCAGGGTCTGGGGCTAAAAAGCATCTCAGGGTTTCTGCTAAACAGGCCATGAACTGGGCTGGGTTTTTCATATTTGATGAAAAAGATCCTAAACGCTAACTGATTTGGGAGAGGTCAGATAAAAAAAAAAAAAAAAAAAAAAAA
>NW_016803926.1:161496-173889 GCF_001698545.2 Rhinopithecus bieti
AAAAAAAAAAAAAAAAAAAAAAAGAGCATTAACCTTGACTATCTATGCCTTTAGCTCTAGCTACTTTTTTAAGAGGAAATTGCTGGACAGGTTGGGGAGGGCTAGTTGCGGAACGAAACTGTAAGCCAGACCGGGTGTGAGGAGGGGAGGTGATAACAGGATTATAGGGTGGGGGAGCAGAGACTGAGGAAAAATTGGGACCTAGCTCGGCCTGGCGAGGAGGGGAGTGGTCGGATGCGTCTGTAGAAAAGGAAGACTGGAAAGACTCAGCGATGCTTGGGGTTGGGACTGAGGGGACAGGTGGGAGAGAAAAAGGGAAGATTTGGGATGAGTTGCATTGGGAACAGAGACTAGGGAGGGACCGATGTGTAAAAGAATGCCTGGACGTCAGGCACTTCAGACTGTTTGCCCATTTTACGACAATTAATTAGATCTTGTAGAATGGAAAAATCTAAAGTGCCATTTTCTGGCTATTTGGAACTACTCTCCAGTTTGTATTGGAGTCAAGCGGCATTGTAGAAGAAAATGAGGCCTTTAGGTTTTACATCAGGTGTGAGTTGAAGAGGTTTTAAGTTCTTGAGAACACAGGCTAAGGGAGAAGAAGGAGGAATGGAGGGTGGAAGGTTCCCCATAGTGAAGGAGGCAAGCCCAGATAAAAGAGAGAGTAGAGACACAGAGAGAAGGAGTTTGGGGTTTCTTGCCCTCCAGAAAAGCGGGAAAGGGATCAGGTGCAGAAATAAGGTATTGGGGCACAAAAATAAGAGATCAGCGTGCAAAAATAAGAGGGGCGCAAAAATAAGAAGTCAGGGCACAAAAATAAGAGAGGGCGCAAAAAAAAAGAGGTCGGGGTACTTTACCCTCTCTCAGAAAAGCAGAGAAGGGGTAGAAAGGGAGAGAAGGGGTCGGGGTGCTTGTCCCTCCCCCAGAAAAGCAGAGAAGGGGTAGACAAAGGGAGGGTAGGGGTTGGGGTGCTTGCTCCTCCCCCAGAAAAGTGGGACTTGCCGCTTAGGGTGAAGGACCAAGGCAGGCGTCCCCGCAGGGTGGTCAGACACCCCTGAAATGTGGGTGAGTAATCAGAGAGGAGTCCCTGCAATGATTAAACACCAAGGGATGGCTGCCTTCCCCAGTCCATGACAGGCGCCGGCGTTTTTGGGTCCATGGATAAAACGTGTCTCCTTTGTCTCTACCAGAAAATGAAACAAATTGAAATTAAGAGAAGGGAGAGATTGAAGGGTGATGCCAAGATTGAAAGGAGAAAGAGGTTGAGGGATAGTGAGAGAGGTTGGAGAAGAGAGTAAAAAAGGGGCTGCTTACCCGATTTAAAATTGGTGAGATGTTCCTTGGGCTGGCTGGTCTGAGGACAAGAGGTCATAGGTGGATCTTTCTCAGGGAGCAAAGAGCAGGAGGACAGGGGACTGATCTCCCGAGGGAGGTCCCCTGATCCCAGTCATGGCACCAAAATGTCATGCGCGTCCGTGTGGAGAGACCGCCAAACAGGCTTTGTGTGAGCAGCATGGCTGTTTATTTCACCTGGGTGCAGGAGGGCTGAGTCCGAAAAGAGAGTCAGCAAAGGAAGATAAGTGTGGGGACATTTTATAGGATTTGGGTAGGTAAAGGAAAATTACAGTCAAAGGTGGGTTGTTCTCTGGCGGGCAGGAGTGGGGGGTCACAAGGTGCTCAGTGGGGGAGCTTTTTGAGCCAGGATGAGCCAGGAAGAAGAATTTTAGAAGATAATATCATCACTTAAGGCAAGGACCTGCCATTTTCACTTCTTCTGTGGTGGAATGTCATCAGTTAAGGCGAGGCAGGGCATTTGCACTTCTTTTGTGATTCTTCAGTTACTTCAGGCCATCTGGGTGTATACGTGCAAGTCACAGGGGATGCGATGGCTTGGCTTGGGCTCAGAGGCCTGACAGACTGGAAACAGATTTAAAAAAAAAAAAAGCCAGTGAGCTTATTGATAGATGAACAGAAATTTCCCAAACTATAATCTAAATGTGCGTGTATACATATATATGTGTGTGTGTGTGTGTATTATATATATATATAGAGAGAGAGAGAGAGAGGGAGAGAAAGAGAGAGAGAAACGGAGAGAGAAAAATCCCAAACCAAACATTGAAGAACTATGAGACAATTTCAAAAGGCATATCACAAGTGCAATTGGAATACCATAGTAGAAGAAAGAAAGACAGGAATGTAGAAATATTGATATATTCACAGCTAAGAACATCCCCAAATCAGTGATATATACCAAACCAGAAATCCAGGAAGCTCAGATAATATCAACTAGGATAATACCAACAAATGTACACCTATATTTAAACTGTAGAAAACCAAAAGTAAAAGGAACTCTTTAGAGAAGGCTGGTGCAGGATGAAGAAGCCTGGCCTACAGAGAAACAAGAATGAGTGGCCTTCTCACGGGAAACCATGGAAGCAAGAAGATATTGCAATATTTTAAGGATTTTAATAGAAAATAAACACCAACCTAAGATTTTTATATTTAGTGAAATTATGCTTCAAAACTGAAAGAGAAATAAATATTTTCTCAGACAAACAAAAAGTAAGGAAATACATTGCCATCAGATCTGCCCTATGATAGATGTTGGAAAAAAATTATTCAGTGAGCAGGAAAATCATATAGGTGAGACTTGGATTTACATAAATAAATAAAGACCATCAGAGAAGGAACAAATGATATTTGAAAGGGTAAAAAAAAATAACATATTTTCCCTTTGAAGTATCTTATATGAATGACCAAAAATGACTGCCAGTCACGAAAGAGCTAGTAATTCAACCTCTTATCACAGAACAAGGCAAAAACATTAGACTAAATCTGCTTGTCAAAACAGATAGTATTTACACTTAGTACATGTCTATTTACAATAATTGTACTAAGAGTGCTATAGGTGTGATTACTGACAGTGGACTTTTAAAATTTAAGATCACAATGGAAACATATGAAATGTACATAATATCAATGAAACATATACTTAAAAAATCCATAAACAAGGTAAAATTTCACAGCAGTAGAAAGCAGAAGTTACTGTATAAATGAGCGGTTAGAAAATAAAAGTAGGGAAAAGATGCTTATAATCAGGTAGGCCACTTGAAAGAAATGAAATTCTCTATGATCAATTTCAGGACTTAAATAATAAAGCAAGAGTGATAGACAAATTATGAATGAGAAACCAGGCAGAGTGATACTTATCATTGTTTAAATGGTTTGTGAAATCTATGGATTCTTTCTTCCCATCCAATTTACAAATATGGATTATTTTGTAAAACAATATACAGGTGATCCTTGAACAACACAGACTTGCCCTGTGCAAGTTCACTCACATGTAGATTTTCCTCTAGTTTTGACACTTCTGAGACAGCAAAACCAATCCCTCCTCCTTCTCCTCCTCAGCATATTCTACGTGAGGACAGTGAGGATGAAGACCTTTATGATAATCCGTTTCCACTTAATGAATAATACATATATTTTCTTTACCTTATACTTTTCTTACTAACATTTTCTGTTCTCTAGCTTACTATACTCTATGAATACAGGATATGATACATATACAAAATATGCATTAATTAACTCTTTATGTCATTGGTAAGGCTTCCAGACAAAAGTAAGCTATTAGTAGTTAGGTTTTGGGGAGGCAAAAATTTGTACATGGATTTTAAAATTATTTTTAAATTTTAGATTCAGGGGCCAGGCACGATGTCTCACACCTGTAATCCTAGCACTTTGGGAGGCCAAGGCTGGTGGATTGCTTAATTCTAGGAGTTTGAGACCAGTCCGGGCAACATGGTAAAACCTCATCACTACAAAAAAATACAAAAATTAGTAGGGTGTGGTGTGGTGGCATGCGCCTGTAGTACCAGCTACTTGAGAGGCTGAGCTGGGAGGATTGTCTGAGCCTCAGGCTTCAAGGCTACAGTGAGCTGTGATTGAACCACTGCATTCCAGCATGGGTGACAGAGCAAGACCCTGTTTCTAAGGGAAAAAAGAAAAAAAAAAAGGATTCAGGGAGGTACTTGGGCAGGTTTGTTTTGTAGATATATTGCCTAATGGCAAGGATTGGGCTTCTAGTATACCCATCACCTAAATAATGAACATTGTACTGAATAGGCAATTGTTTAACCCTCATTCCCCAACCACCCTCCCTCTTTTGGTATCCCCATTGTCTATCGTCACCATCTTTATGATTATGTGTAAGCAAAGTTTAGCTCTCATTTGTAAATGGGAATAAACAGCATTTGATGTTCTGTTTCTGAGTTATTTTACTTAATAAAATGGGCTCCAGCTCCAACCATGTTGCTGTAAATAACATGATTTCATATTTTTGTGGCTTCATAGTATTCCATTTTGTTTATATATCATATTACCTTTATCCATTCAATTATTCCTAGACTTTTAAGTTGACTTCACAACTTTGCTATTGTGAGTAGCACTGTGATAAACATAACAGTGTAGGTGTCCTTTTTATGTAGTGATTTACTTTCCTTTGGGTAAATCCCAGTAGTGGGATTCCTGGGTCAAATGGTAGTTCCACTTTTAGTCCTTAGAAAAATGTCCATACTGTTTTCCCTAGAGGTTTTACTAATTTACATTCCCACCCACAGTGCATAAGAACTCGTTGTTCACTGCATCCATGCACCAACACCTATTGTTTTTTGACTTTTTGGTAATAGCCATTCTGACTAGTGTAGAACAATATCTGATGATGGTTTTAATTTGCACTTAATTGATAACTAATGTTGAGCATTTTTTCATACATTTGTTGGACACTTGTATGTCTTCTTTTAAAAAATGTCTGTTCGTGCCTTTTACCCACTATTTAATTGGACTATTTATTTCTTGTGGAGTTGAGTTCATTGTAGATTCTGGATATTAGTCCTTTCTTGGAGGTATAATTTGTAACGATTTTTTCTTATTCTGTAAGTTGTCTACTCTGATGATTGTTTCTTTTGTTGTGCAGAGGTGTTTTAGTTTAATTAAGTCCTATCTGTGTATTTTTGTTTGTGTCGCATTTGCTTTTGACATCTTTGTCATATTTTCTTTGCTTAGGTCAGTGTCCAGAAGAGCTTTTTTCTATGTTTTCTTCTAGAACTTCTATAGTTTCAGATATTACATGTAAGTCTTTAATTCACTTGAGTTAATTATTTGATATGGTGAGAGAAATTTGTCCAGTTTCATTTTCTGCATGTGGCTAATTTTTCTATGATCATTTATTGAATAGGGCATCCTTTCCTAAGTATCTACTTTTATTGACTTTGTCAAAAAATGGTGGTTGTAGGAATGTAGCTTTATTTCTGTGTTCGCTCCTTGGCTTTATTGATCTGTATGTCCATTTTTATACCAGTATCATGTTGTTTTGGTTCCTATAGACTTGAATTATAATTTGAAGCCAAGTATGTGATGCCTCTGGCTTTGTTCTTTCTTCTTAGCCTTGTTTTGACTCTTTTTTGTGTGTGTTACATGAACTTAAAAATTATTTTTTCTAATTGCATGAAAATGACATTGGTATTTTGAAAGCAATCACGTGAAATGACAAAATAAAAAGTTGATTGTTTGTATGTGGATTCTTGACTACACAGAGAGTTTGCTCTCTTAACCCCCAAGTTGTTCAAGGGTCCACAGTATTCTGAAAACTATATTATATGATTTAATTTATGAAAAAAAGAAGGGACAAACAGCAAACATTGAGTTTTTATTTCCAATTTAAGATGTAGAGATAATTTCCAGTTTTATTACTTGTTTATTTCAACATTATTTTTTCCAGAAAAGAATGAAGACAGGACTCACCCATTTAATATTTTGTGGAAGTCCTACGGCTTGAAATAGAAATTTTAAAATCATAAGAAAATGCAAATGCATGTTCTTTAAATCAATAACTAAAACAGATAAAACACTCATGAACCTAATGACAGAAAAGATAAAGAAAAATAGATAAAATTAGAAAACAGGAAGTAGAGGCAAATTAAAATAAAAGAAAATCCAGAAACTGTAAGAGAAAACTACCTGCAACCTCAATAAAAAATAATTTAAAACCTAAAGAAATGAAGACTTTTAAACTCAAATATGAATTGCTAAAGTTTCTTTAAGAAGAAATGAAAAAGCATGACATTCCAATTATCATAGAAAAAAAATAAGGTTTAAAGTGAAATATTATTTTTTAAAAAGTTCACAGTTGAATCTAATCTGCCCATTTCTAAAATATTGTTTTCATCTTTTAATATCAATCAAAGAAACATATATGAAAGATGGAAAAGTTTTTAGTTTTGTTTTCCTATGAAGCCATCATTATAGATGTTTTACATCAGGTATTATGAGATAAAGGCAAATTTAATAAAACTGAAATGTCATTGTGTTAACAAAAGTAACCTAAAATTAAAGATGATATGCAACAAATGCTATTTTAACGTTTAATATAAGTCTGTTTTTAACGAAAATTGAAACAGCAAGTACATTTTTAAATATGATGAGAACACTTGAAATATTAGGGCGTTAATAAACAAATGATAATTTTTTGTGTGCTTAATTCATAATTGATAGTACGTACTCTTTTGGAGGTTTCTAATAAATGCTATATATAAACAAAACATGAAGTGGCTTAAACTATCAAGAAAAAAAATAGGAAATAAACTATCTTTTCTTCTGTTGCTGTAGGATTTTATGCCTTTGAAAAGCCCCAATATACTACTTTTAATAATAATAAAGAATTCTGTGTGAGCATTCTGGATCCAATACCCTCATTCCCTCATAAACCACTAAGCCACATGACATATAAATAGAAAAAAAGTTCAACTTAAAATAGAGACCCAAAAAAAGTATGTAATATTGGATCCAAATGACTTTTTAAAAAGGGATAGCAATTAATATGAAAAAATGAAGTATTTGTTTGAAAACCTTAAACCATGATCTTAGCCCAATGGGAAAGACAAAATATTCTTTATCCTCTGAAGGAAAAATCCAAAGTAAGAAAAATCTAGTGTACCTATATATATATATAATATAAATTTAATACAATTCAATTTGTTGGACATGAAGAAGTACCTGAAAGTTGAAATATACACATAAAATTCTAACAGAGCCATATGAAAACATGAACAGCAAGGTGGTACTTTATAGATATCAGATAATAGAACAGAGAAACAAAATAGATCATTACTGTTCTGATTACTTAAAATATAACAAATTTATTTTAATTCAGTGTGAAACATTTAATATATGTAGATAGATAAAAATTCATTAGGAAGAAAATAAAATTGGATCAATATTTTACATCATATCCAAAAATAGATTCCATATAAAGTTTTAATTAGGGCAGTATTAGTTGTTAGTTGTCTTGGTGGCATATCTACCAAATAGTGTAGATTGGATTAACAAAGATGCAAAGATTTCTGAATAATATAGCATTTTTATAAACAGTGACTAAACTTTTCTTCCAAGCACTACATAACTATGTCTGTGGGTGACTGTAGCTGTGGGTATGTGGGAGTATACAAATACACATTTGGAGAAAAGCCAAACAAAAGAGAAAAGGAACAAAACATGTGACCTCTTTCTCATTAAAATACTAGCATATGAAATAATTCATAAGTAAATGTTAAAATATAGATAATTATATGTATGTTTTAAAAATATGTGCTTTCAGATCACATTGGCAATTTTGCGTTGTATAATCAATATCATCTTTTAACTTTTTGGTATTACGTATTATAATTATTTTATATGCCAGCTCTCCTTTTCCTATAGTTCTGCTGCATCTGGTATATGTTGTCAATATCCTGTCTACCTTTTATAGTGTTCAAACTCTATACAGATAATTAGTTATTGACCTTGAGCTTCTCTTCTCTGGAGTTCGGATTTACCGTATCTGGTAATGTGTGCACAGAGAGGAGGAAAGACAAGGCCCTGCCCATATCCCTCCTAGTGAGTGAGAGAAAGACATGATGGAAAAAAACACAGGCATCCCAGAACCATCACTGTGTATCCTTTTATGTTACCCCTCCACCAACTACTTCTCTCTTCAAAACTGATTTTCAAAATTTCCAAAAGGAGCAGTGTATAAGGAGAAAATGACTTTTAGAATACCACCTGCCAGCCCTGAGAGTTTAAAGAGAGAATTTAGAGAAAAGGATGCCTAAGACAACTGGTCAACCTGTGTCTCCATTCATCATCTTACCACAGCAGTGTTTCTAATGGTCATGATATCATCCCATGGGCACCTAGTGATCTGCACGGTTGATACTATTTTAAATCCCATAGTTAGTGTGGGAACAGACAGTGACTCTCCAGGTCAATGAGAGGATGAGATAAAGATACAAGTTAAAAATCACTTCCTCAACCCATTTTCCCACTGTTGAGACCACTCCTCCAAAAAAATACACGAACTAGTTCCTAACAGCCTGGAGGTTCCCTAGGATTTGGTCATTGTGTGTTTACGATTTGTTTCATACATCTCTTGAACCACAGTTATCCATTTTAGCATTGTATTTTTCTGAGGTTAATTTTGCTTTTCTGATCATGAATATCTATTGATATGGTTTGGCTCTGTGTTACCACCCAGTTCTCATCTTGAATTGTAATCCTCATAAACCCCACATGTGGAGGGAGGAGCCAGGTGGGAAGTGATTGTATCATGGGAGGGGTTTCCCTCATGCTGTTCTCATGATAGTGAGTGAGTTCTCACAAGATCTGATGGTTGTATAAGGCAGTTTTCCCTGCTCTTGCTTGCTTCTTTCTTCTGCCACCATGTGGAGAAGTTCCTTGCTTCTCCTTCACCTTCTTGCATAATTGTGTGTTCCTGAGGTTACCCCAGCTACATGGAACTGTGGGTCAATAAAACCTCTTTCCTTTATAAATTACCCAGTGTCATGTATTTCTTTATAGCAGTATGAAAATGGACTAACACATCCATTATTTCATCATCAGCATTAAGTGCTTTGAATAATGGTATAATATTGGAACACAGAAAATATCTTGGTCACTTGCTTGAAAAAAGTTGCATGTGTATACATCCTCTATTATAATTATGGATGTGTGTGTGTTTGAGTGCAGGACATTATTTGATGTTTTGCATAATATCATTAGTTGCAAAATACTAGTATTTGATGTTTTGCATATCAGTGACCTTAGGTTGTAATCTGAGGCGGCTTTTGTTTTTACTTTTCTTGGATTTTGCATTTCTAGCATTTTCTGTTTGCTTGTCCCATGCTGATGCACTTCACTGGAGCTGGCTGTATGTACTTTTTTACTCTGAGCTGCCCAATTGATGTACTTCCTGCTGATATTTCTCTGTTGTTAGAAATCTCACAATAGCCTTACTAACCACTGGAGTACTGGCCTTTGGCCATATTGTCTGTAGAGATGCTAGGTGGCCATGCAATCGGCATTAATGTGTGATATAGTCCATTAGCCTCGAGTCTTTCTGAGGTTAGCTGAATGCTCCAGGAAGACTTTAAACAAAACACATTTATTGACTGAAGCAGAACTTTATTGCCTGAATCATTGTTGAACTGCCCTTGAACATTTTTATTTGTTAATGTACTTATTCATTTCTACTCTTTACATACTGTTGATTTCAGAATATTTTATAGT
Organism: Rhinopithecus bieti; assembly: GCF_001698545.2. Classification (NCBI taxonomy): domain Eukaryota; kingdom Metazoa; phylum Chordata; class Mammalia; order Primates; family Cercopithecidae; genus Rhinopithecus; species Rhinopithecus bieti. The sequence continues at coordinate 171,097 of NW_016803926.1, forward strand.
CTGTGAATATTATATTTGGCTACAAAGTATTCTCACTTGTAAAATAGTCTATATTAAATCAGGAATCATTACATGTGTTTCCCATTTTCTTTCAATGTAGAACTACAGAAATTTAAGAAATTATAGAAAATTTAACTATACTCACAAAGAGAAGTGAAATGCAAACAATAATTATCTATATTATCTAGCTAATGGCCTCTAAATTTCAGGCAGAATATTTGGGATAGGAAAAAATATGAATGTAGTAAATTGGTATAGCACATTAATATATAGATGTAATAATGTTTACTTAATAATTTGAAGAAGATTGTGGAATTGGTCTTTGGTAATATGATTTTCCAAGTTCCCTTAAAACATTTACATTTATGAGTCTCTGAAAAGCTTACTGTTTTCTGTAATTCTATTGCCCCTTGGTATAAACATGTGTTTAAATCCATAGTTACATTTCATGTGTCATGTATTTTCTATGTTCACAGAGATAGATACTATTTTTATATAGATGGTGACTTTAAGAAAAATTAAACACAATCTTATAGGATCTTCTGGGGTAATGATTGCTGCCTAACGATCATGTAAAAACCAGATCATCAAGGAAAAAAGTATAAAACCATATGAACTAAAACTCAATCCACTTCTATAGCAAAATTCAGACAAAAATAAATGAGTACTACAAATTCTTTCTATGTAAGTGGGGAAAAATTTTACACCATAAGATCCATCCCTGAAACCCATGAAAAATATGGTGGAGACTACACAGGAAAGAAAACATGTATCAAGACCCTAAACATTTTGAAATACAGATAAAACTACCTTCAAAGTCAGAGCATCTCACTCTACATGAGAAAATACTGAGAACAGGGCTGACATGAGGTGGATTTTAAAATAGGATGCTGGAAAACCAAATGGGAGGAACTTAAGAGGATGCAGGACCTGCGGAGACAATCTTAGGGGGACCACTTCCAGGAGATAAGAAAGTGACTTGGAAGGGAAATACAACCTTTGTGGTTAGGTGCAAGGTGGAAAAAAATATGTAAGATACGTCCAGGGATAAGAGGACAGAAACTAATCACTCTCTGAAATCAATAAAGAATCACAATAATTATTTTTAAAAATTTCTCTTCACTAAAAAAGTGTAAATGATTAACAAAAGTGCAACAGTCAATATTAAGAAACAGTAATTCTCAAAATATGAAGCCAACTCAGACACCCAAAACTATTAACCTGCCTGCCTAGAATCACTTCTTATTGTTCAGTATCTTCAAATAAACAGAAAATTTCTGACAAAACCTCTATAAAACACAAGAAGAAAAGGGAAAATGACAACAAACATTTCTATGATAAAAATCATCCTGACACCCTTACACACACACAAAGCAATATGAAGCAAGGGAAAAGCAAAACAGAATGCCTCAAACAATCCTTAAAGAAGTATTTGTAGAAATAAGTTAAATTGCATTACATCCAAAATTAGGCACAGGAAATCAAAAATGACAGAAATGAGAAATATATCACAACTGAGCTAATAGAATTCAGGTAAAAAAGAAAGTAAAGAAAAAAATAAATTGAGAAATGATTACAAATGTGCTCACGTGAGAATAATTTTGATTAAAGTATAATACAGTTTATTAAAGTCAATATTTAAAACATAATAAAGTGCAATAAATTACATATTGATGAACATGCCTTAATGAACAAAATAAAACAAAATAAAATTTAAAATTTAATAAAGNAGAAGAAGTAAAATGATGATCATAGAAAAACTGATAGAGGTAAAAGAACAAAAAGATACAAAATTCATATAATTATTAAAGTTTCTGAAGAGTTAAAATAAAAAAGAAATAGAACTAATTGTTAAGAAAATAATTCAAGAAACTTTCCCCAAATAAAAGAGAAACTGAATTTATATATTGACAGTAATCGCAAACACCTGGCAAACTTTTTCACAACAGTCAATTACTTGGCACACCCAAATAAAATTAATAGACTTTACTATGAAAAAAAGAAAAAGTCCTCTGATTATGTTGTCAAACAAGTGACTTACCTGAGAGAGAATTGGTCTGGCATCAGATTTGTTCATAGCAATATAGAAAGAAGGGCAAGTTGAACAACATTTTCAAGAAATTCAATGAAAGAAAGTACAAGGCAGACATTTAATATCCAAACAGACCACTTCACATATTAAGGCAAAATAAAACTTTTAAATGTGCAAGAATTTAGGTAATTCTGTGCTCATTAAGTCTTTCTGATGAATCTAGAAAAGGAGGACCATCACCAACCGAGAAATTACTGGGAAAATGTAAGATAACTACTGGTGAACTGCGAATTTATCTAAGACTCAGAAAGTAATAAGACGGCCAACAAGGGAGTTAAATGAAATGTTATATATTCTACCATAGTACAGAACGGGAAAAGATTAAGGAAGAGAATGAGCAAAAAAAGAGAGGGGAAATAAAATAATATCATTGACTGTTTTCTTCCGGTTGAAAATAAAGATTATGTTTTAAAGCTCCCACACCAAATAGTGCAGGCCCTAGCAAGAAAACTGTTATCAAAAGCCGTTATAGGCCAGCACTTTGGGAGGCCGAGGCGGGCGGATCACGAGGTCAGGAGATCCAGACCATTCTGGCTAACACGGTGAAACCCCATCTCCACTAAAAATACAAAAAATTAGCCGGGCGTGGTGGTGGGCGCCTGTGGTCCCAGCTACTTGGGAGGCTGAGGCAGGAGAATGGCGTGAACCCGGGAGGCGGAGTTTGCAGTGAGCCGAGGTGGCGCCACCGCACTCCAGCCTGG
>NW_016803926.1:174622-193064 GCF_001698545.2 Rhinopithecus bieti
TTTACAAAAAAAAAAAAAAAAAAAAAAAAAAAAAAAAAAAAAAAAAAAAAAGAAAGAAAGAAAGAAAAAAGAAAGAAAAAAGAAAAAAAAGAAGGACAATATAAAAGGTATAAAAATATGATTAGAGCAGAAATTGTAGCTTCCTAAAAACCAAAAGTAACGCAAAAAGGAGCAAAGAAAATATACAGAGAAGAAAACAAAAGCAGAATTAATAAATGCAAATGAAATATCAAGCTGAGTCTGAACAAATCGGCAATATCAATGTGTAAATTTAACTTAACTATTAGAAAAATAAAATGTATACATTGTCACACAAAGTAAAATACAGCTCCAAACTATATATAAAAAACACACAAAAAAATGATAAAATTAAGAGTCTTAAAAAGGAAGCATGGACAAAATGTATGTTAGAAAATGCAAATTATGAGAAAACAGGGGTTGTGATCCTGATATCATTCAAGGTAGATTCTGGGATAAAGCTTAACGTGTAGCAAATGACGACACTTTATGATAGCCTCAACTCTCAATGTAAGCAAAGCAATTTTGAATAACTCTGCATCCAATAAGGCAGAAATCACCTAAAGTGGAAACTATAAAAAAATAGAAGCAGCAGTAGACTGAAATACACTATTATCACAGGACATCAACACATCACTGAGTCAAGTGGGCAAAAAATAAGTAAGAGTATTATAATTTAATTTGTATGAATATATATCACACTTTCCAAGGTGATAATAAAGAATATACTCTCTCAAGCTCACATGGAACATCCAATGATCAAATATAAAGTAAAAAAAAAACAAAATTTCAATGAGTTTCAAAATGCAGATGTAACACTGGTAGCACTTTCTGGTTACAGCTCGAACAACTAGACATTAATATCAAATTGAAAAGGACAAAGCCATTTTATATAGAGATTTAAAAATTCTTAAACTGCTCATGGCTGAAAGAGAATTAAAAACCAAACTTACAGTATTTATATTAAAACTGAGAATTAAAACACGTGATATCAAAACTTACAAGTTAAAGTTTAATCCATGAGTTGAAGAAAATCATAGCATTTTATTATTCATATAAACACATATTAATAAAAGTAAAATAAGAAAATGAATGAAAATATTCTCAAATAAAATAAGAGACAGGCAACTTAAAACATAAGTAGGGAAATAATATAGGTAAAAGCAGATATTAAGACTGCTAAGGAAAAATAAAGGCAGTAGCTAAGGAATACGTGTGTGTGTATGTTAGTGTGTATTTATAGTAGGTCTATATAATATGCAAATCACTACCTAATCTTTAAAAGCAAGAAAGAAGAAACTAGAAATTTACAGAAAAATACTTGCTAAGGAACAAATAAAATATATATAAACAGAGTCTATTAGTAATTTTATGACTACTTTGCATAAATATGAAAATGAATTTCAAATCTAGATAAACAGTGCCTTGAAAAAATAACGTTAACAAAAATGGATTACAGTAGAGGTGGTTTAAACAGATAAATTTCTATGTAAGAAATAGAAAAAAGGAAAGCTTAATTCTTTTCATTAAGAAGGTAAAATGTTTATATCTAAACCTGTTAACGACAATTCAATTAAAGAAAATTACAGACTGATCTCACTGATAAATATGGATGCAAAACTTCTAGATAAATAGAATCTAGCAGAATATTAAAATAATACATAATGACCAAGTGGAGTTTATTCCAGAAATTTTACCTGGTTCAGTATTAGAAAATACATTTATATATTTACCCGTTATAGTAGATCTAAGGAGAAAATCATGTTTATCTCCAAAGACTCAAAAAAACCTGTAATTTTATTAACATTATTAATATTAATGTACAAACATATTATACACATATACATACATATGTGGAGAGCTAGAGAGATAAAGTAAGATAATGATAATAATTGATGATTTTAGAATCAAGAGCATGTGATTGATTATATTTCCCTCTTTCAACATTTCCTTAATTTGAAATTTTAAAATGAGGGTGAATCATACAAACATTTTCAAAACCTTAGGATAGATTCAACTCAATGGAAGGCAACTCTAACATAGCAGAGGCATTGCTTGTTTAATCTGTGTTCCCCAGAAAATCTCCAGGAAAAGGAAGGTTTTTTTTAACATGTCAGTAAAATATTCATGGAATCAAGACTATTGAGAAGCACTTTGGCTGAAACATTTTCAAAATGCAACAGTCTTTCTGCATTTAGGTTGCTACAGATTATCTCAATAAATTAAACTAGCCACAGATGACTGATTTAAATGGCAAATCCAGCTAACAACCAGGAGTAAACCTAATTTTCAACTTCAGTATGTTTCATAATCAAAATATGAAACACAACACGGGTCCCACACCAGGTTATGATGGTCCAAAAGTGGTTAAGATTCAAGACTTTTTTTTTTTTTTAACTAAAAAGGAATTACAAATTTAAAAAGTAAACTAACAAAATAGACAAACATGAAACAGAAGAATTACCCCACGGTCTGCTTTACATATATAATAACTCAGTATGTTGTAATGTCAAAAAAGGAAATTATTTGTAATTTGTAATAAGTTAAATCATTTACAGTTTTTTCCTTGATTTTCATATGATTTCATATAATTTTGTGTAATTCAAATGTAAAATAAGAAGTGAGATTACAAACACTGAAAAAATATGAGAACATAATATTCCTAGTTTTATGTATAGGTTTATCCCTTTGTCTCTCATTGTCTTTCTGTTTCTGTTTATGCTTACTTCCCTAATATATCTCTGTAGTTATCATTCTCTATATGAAAAGTAAACATTTCTACTCTAATTAACAGAAAATTAAGTAATATACTTGGAGAAAAATGTGATTTATTCTTATTCTTCTCAAAGTAGAAAAGAAAAAGGAAAAGGTGAGAAATTACATTGTCAGTGGGATGAAAAAGGGTCATGGGAGGGAAATTGGTCATACAAAATCCTGAGGACAGTTGATTAAATAAAATCTCCTCAGTTTAATCCATTGTCCTCCTATGCTCATTTTTAAAAATGAGATAAACTGGTCTCTTGTTAGAAACCATTTGCCATGTGACATGGCTGGTTTTAAGTACTATTCTTTCACTCATGTATTTTTAAGCTCACATATTGTCATTTTCTTAATAGTATTCTTATAATTTATTTTTCTTATTTTAAAAATTAAATTCTAATGGGAAGACCACCAGATTGGGAGTTATAGAATCAGTTGGCTAGTTCTGGCTCTGAAATGAATTACTATTATTAAGAACTCAGTCATTTCATTTATCTTGCCTTACTTATATCTGATAGAATTTTAAGCGAGATGGAATAGATGAGACTGTACCTACATGAAATTTTGGATTCCAATATAAATAATTCAGTGATTTCAAAAGAAATTAATTTTAAAGTAAATGATGTAAACACTTTTTTAAGACACTGGCTAAGTATCAAGCATGTGAATACAATTTGTTAAGAAAATATATTTTAATGTTATTTTACATGTATTTTATAGTTTAATCATATTCTGTCCTTTATAAGGAACAGTAAATGGTATTGAGTAAAATACATTATTATTTATTATTTCTATTGATCAAAGGAAAACTTGCAATGAATAATTAGTTACGTTGATAAAATATATGATATAAAATATAAAAAATTTATCCAATACAAGTACTGAGCTATGAAGCTTGATTCACTATCTGAAATATTTAATTTATTAAAATAATAATAAAAGTAAATCCATACATTGGAATTATTGAAATGAAACTTTCTGCCATTTAATTACATCTTTCAAAGTACTATAATCTCTTAATCACCATGAGCTTCTCTTTTATCCTAGTAATTGGCATTCATGCACATTGCATTCACATTACACTTTTCATGTCGAAAGTAAGGCTGACTGCTGAATTAGAGGCTTTTCAAAAGTAAAGCTTCTGCTCTTTCAGTTGATGATATATGAATCACATTGAATATCCCATCAAATATCACCCTTTGATGGGGTTAATCTATATGTTAATGGTTTTCCTATTTTTTGTGTGATTTCTTGGCTTTTTCATTAATTGAATACATTGCATTTGTGCAGTTTATATTGTTTAAAAGAAAATTTGCAAGTCAGTAAAGAGGACAGCATACTCTGATGACAGGGAAATTATATTCTGTAAAATTTGTGTTTAAATGATATATTCAAATTAGTTTAAAATGCTCCTTTGAAAGGGGATTTGTTTGTAATAGAAAGACTTCTGACAGAAATTGCAAACAGATCATGATGGGGACAGACAGGCAGAGTAAATACATTGTATAAAACTACTGCATAAGAAGAACTCTATAGGGTCAGTTTTATTTTAACATTCACAGAGAGAAACAAGCTCAGAGGTTTCAGGTCAAATATCTAGGTCATGGGCTGTATTGTAAACACAGCTCTACATTTAGAGTACTGAAGCTTCAGGGGTTGTCCAAAATTATCCCACAGCTGGACAGATACAAGGAAGACACTAAAATGTAAGGTAACAAATATAACTTCTGGACCATTAGGAAGAACCTTCTCTTCTTGGAAGCTTGTGATGCAATAATGGCACAGAGTCAATGAGAAAATGAGACATAAGAAAATAAACTGAGTCAGAGGGACTTATCAGGAATTTAATCACTGGAACTCAAGGCAGCTCTTTATCTTATAAATAAAGAACACAGATTATGAAACACAAACCTGAGTTTACCCTGCACTCATTTCTATCTAGCTGTGTACTCTCTTGGTTGAGCTAGTTTTAAACTTCCTATGCCTCAGTTTCCACATCTATAAAATAAAGATAATATGTCTATGTAATAGGTTTTTAATATGTACAGACTAAACGAGGTGATGCATATTAAGTGCTTAACACAGTTGTTTGGACAATTAATTACAACCAATATTATTATTATTAAGATAATATTGAGAATATTTACAAACTCAGTATTATACTAAGTATATCAGATATTGACACAGCTGCCTGAATATCCTCCTCTGTCTGCTCCCAACTGTAACCAAGCTAAGACTGAACAAACAGAAGTTATGTGGGTTCATTTGTCAAAATTAAGTGCATATAATTGCAAATATTTGATTGCTTTGGTCTTAACATTTGGAGTGAATGTGTACCTAATTAATTCTATACAGAAGTATAGTCACCATATACTTCCAAGTCAGTGGGTTGATGATTAAAATTTTTTGTATAATTGGGGTTTCATTTATTTTTAAAAGTTTAAAATTATTGTACAGTTAACTATATTTTTTCTTCTAATAAATTAAATATATCGACCAGGCTAAGTCTCACTTGACTTTGTGTCTTTTTCCTTCTCTCAGAGGGTATTCACCATTAACTAGATGGACTTTCCAGCATTTTTGCTATACATTTACATTTTACATATGTAGTTGTATGTTTCTTCACATAAAAGATTTACTACTTGAACCATTCTGCTTCATTTTTCACTTACTAACATGTCTCAAAAACATTTCTTTTTTGTACATATAGATCTGCCTCCTTTGAAATTGCTGCAAAGCTCTTAAGCCACAATATACCTTTGGTGTGTAGACAAAATGTGCTGTACATCTTTTAGATCCTCAAATTGCCCAATCTAGTTTAAAAGTTAGTCATAGACACAAATTTAAAATGCGTGTTAAATAATGCTCATTTTGACTTTATAAAATCAGTCTCTCAGATATCCTACCCATGCCTTGAGTATCTCTTGAGGGAGAAAGATATGGATTAAGAGTATGGTTCTTTTGATCTCACATTTTAGGAGAGAATTGGCATCTCTGGCCATAATTTTCTATGCTTCCTCTAGTCTCTAGAGCAATGTTGCATGCTAACCTGGTGCTGTCAGCCTTGCAGATGCTCAAAATTAAATATAAGAAAGAGATTAGCTTTTCATCTGTTTCTATTATCTTCCTCAAAGTTCATTAGCCCTCTGTCTTCTAGATATTTTCCTCAATCAAACCCTGTGTGTCTGCCACTTCATTTATTCAGTCCATTGGTCCAGGATCCAATGATTCTCTCTCATGCAGCTTAATCACCTTCAACTATAGCAGGCAACATAATGAGTTCAGTTTTTCTCAAGTTAATGTCCACAGTGCAAATAGACTGAAGGTCAGGTGAGAGATAAAAACCTAAGAGCCTATCTCTGACAGACTATACTGCATAGCCAAGTGAATGTTGCCACTGGAGAAGAGGGTATACTAATGAAGAATTCACAGCAATACCTCATCTCTCGTTTACCTAATTTTTCTCTTCCTCTTTAGGCCAAAGACCTGAGATAAGTGTTCTCTTAATATCCCTCTCACCATTTTACTTTTCTGCCTCTCTCATTTTGTCTTTTTTTTTTTTTTTTCAGATTGTCATTTTCTGCAAAAGGAACAACTATAACTTTACTTGTCCCAAGTCATAGCATTGATAGTACTTTAGAGTGACCTAGGTGTCATCTGTGAAAGGAGTTTATTCTCTACACTGTAGAGGAAATCTGAACAGGATCTCAAAACCTTCATTATCACAAACTCTGTTACTGGTAAATAATCTTGCTTTTACATATCAGAAGCTATTATTATCTTCATGTTTGCAATTTGTATGATTTTCTACTTCTCTTCAAAGAGATGAAAGTTTTGGGTGAACTGAAGTAAAGTGGTCAGAATTTTAAAAGAGAAAACACAGTTTTCAAAATCACATTCACTTTTATCTATCCATTCTCTTCATAATGAAAATTTGAATATTCTTACTTTTCCTTATTAAAACAAGTTTGCAATAAATATCTTCGTATATGCTCTCTGTATAGACACACACACACACACATATACATATATGATAGTTTCCATAAATTAGACAATAAGTAATGGGATTGCAGGATATGATGTCCTTTTTTTCTTCACTTCTTTACCCGTAGACAAAGTAACTGTACTAATCTATAGTACATCAAGCAAAGTCCACCTTCACCAACACATATTAGCAAACTTAAAACATCAATTTTATTGTTAAAAATGTTACCTCACTGATATATTTTCTGCTTATATCAGTTAGAATGTTTTTGTCTGCAAGTCGTAAACATTAACTCTACTTAATCTAACAATAGGAAATGTATCATATAATGAAAAGTTTCAGAACCACGGTGGCTCTAAGCACAATATAGCCAATGGTCCAATTCCACTTGTCTGCATTTCCCTATGTTCTGCCTTGCTCCATATGTTTGCTTTGTCCTCAGGCTAGATCTCCTCCTGGTCATTTAATGACAACAGCAATTTTAACTCTCACATCCAGAACCAATAGTGTCCAGAGGCATAAAAAAGGCAATTTCTCCCCTATGTACTTGTTAAGAGTAAAAAAAAAAAAAAAAAAAAAAAAAAAAATCCCAGAAGTCAGTCCCCTGCTCCCAACAATCTCTCAATAAACATTGTCAAAAATAGCCTAAAAAATAGCCTAATGCGTAAACCTCTCACTGGCAAAGAATTAATTTATTCTATACAAATATAGTTTTTTTACCCTACCTCCTCTGGCCTTTCAAGAGGTGCATGGCCATGAGGAAGAGTGGAAATTGGACTAATGAGAAATCCTGTTATGAAAAGATTTCAGGATTGCAGACATGAATGTTATCCAGGCAAGCAACAGTTTTCGTTGTATTTTTTACAAGAATAAAATGGAAAACAACTTCCCCTTCCAAAGATATCCCAAATAAAGAATAAAAGGATTCAAAGAGAAAACATTTCGGCATTGTATTAAATATACCAAGAGAACGAAACACACTTGAGGATAGAATCCATAGACTATCCTGACACAAAAATTTAATTTATAAAATATTAATTTTTTAAAAATTATAGTCATGTGATCACCAAAATATTTTTTGGAAACATAAATTCATAGAGATTATATGTTATAATTCTTAAAATATGGATAGGGCTTAAACATGTATCTGCTATATAAACCAATTACTAAACAACATGTGTATTTTAAAAAGTTAGGAAAATTAGAACACCAACATTGTAAGTATCAATGTCTGGCCACTGGTAACAAAATAGGTCATTCAATGAAGTTAATTCTGTTTCTTCTTACCACTGAAAATATATTTAAAGGTAGATAAAATATCTTCCATGAAGCTCACATTTTAGAAGAGAGAGACAGTAAATAAATATTCAAGTAAATATATAATGAATTGAATGGTGATAAATACAAGAAGGGTGGGAAGGAAGAAAAAAAAAAAAAAAAAAAAAAAGGGAAAGGGAATTACCAGATTAGGGCTGGGTGTTATTATTTTGTTTAATACATATGGTGATTGGTTCAGGATCCCTTACTTATAAAAAGGGAAGAAAGGAGTCATACAGATATCAGTGCATTTTACAAGTCAGGTAGAGAGAATGGAAAAAAAAAAAAAAGAAGAAGAAGGAAAGAAAAAAAAGTTAAGTAACATTTTCTAGATTAGATAGAAAAAAGAATGCCACAATGGTAGAATTGTTCACTTTGTAAATGTTATTTTTACTTATTCTTAAATTTTTTATATTCAAGACCTAGTTGTAGAAGCATGAAATAACATATAAAAATTTCACTACTTATTGAAACTTTCAGCTACATTCTAACTCTGTTCCCCAAGGATATTGTAGCAAAGGAAAAATAATGGATACATCTGGATATAAATTTTTATGAAACAAGATTTCTTCCTATATTTTAACCTACACCACTAGCACTTCTTAGGCACATCTTCAGGCTTGATACAAATTGTACCATTTTTCAGTGACAGTTTATGAACATTAAAATAAAGTGCTAGGAATAAAAATGTGTCAGAGCTTATAAAGCATTCTTTAAGGGAAAGACATAGTATGTCTGTCATATTGAGTCACTAGAAGCAGGGATCCTACAATGGGTAAAGACAATTATCCAAGTTCTAGTATAATATCTTCCATGTAGCTCCTCATATGACTCAATTTCCTTTGAATTATTCATAAGGTCAGTTCAATAAAGGTATGCATATAAAACTTTTAGAATATAGTATATGCTCAAGCAATGGTTGCTGTTGTTATTGTGATATCTATTATTCTATTTCACACTTAATAGACATTTTTGAGATTTCTACTTTTCCCCCACATATTGTGATGCTTAAGGTGTCCATGTAAGAAACATACATGTCCTTATCACACAAAACTCAGAAGTTTCTCCCAAAAATTCAAGAAACTATAGATGGAGAGGGTCGACTTATTCATATTCTTTCACTCCTAGAACAGTATCTTCGTAGGTCCAAATGAATCTTCTCCTACTTAAGAGAAACTCTTAACTCTCACTTTCTCTTCCTGGGTATCTCTACTGGCATTGGCTTCAACTGTAGTACACTTCAATGTCTTAAATGTGAGCTTATTCCTAGGAAATGCATTTTCCTGTGTGTGTGTGTGTGTGTGTGTGTGTGTGTGTGTGTGTGTGTGTTTGATGAGAGATATATAAATGATATTCTGCTGAAGATGTTAAAATAAAGAAATTGACTCCATTTTTTGATATTTGTTGACAGCTTTTAAGCTGTCAATGGAAAGCAGGAGCGCTCTCTCCTCCAGTGTTGATGGGAGGTTCAAATCATTTAAGCTATTTTCCATGCATGGCAACACCCACTCTTGCTCCATTCCCTAACTGCCACAAAAACTACAAGTTAATCTCCTTCCTTACGTCTCTTAGCCATTTTTCGACCAGCTTCTGTGTCACCCTCCCCTCCTCAGGATGCTTTATTAGTGTGACATTATCAGTCTTGACAGGGCAACCAGATGTTGGGTGAGGAACCATCTTATTTACTATAGTTGGTAAAAACACACCTTTTTTTTTTTTTCTTTTCTCCTTAAAAAAATTATGTAATGATACAAGCATACACACTGGTGTTTTAACATTGAGGTTTTTACTTCTGACTGATGCATAGTATTTTGTAGTGTGTGGTAAAATGCAACACATTTTACTTATCTGTATCCCTGTTAGAGGATACCAATTGCCACCAATTTTCTACCACTACAAAAAGTGTCAGGATAAATATTTGTACATTTCCTTTCATGACCCTAATTAATACGACTTGGGGATATATATCTAAGACAGGTTCAGGCTATTCATATCCTTTTGTCTATTTCTATTTTCTATTATTGCTTTTCATTGGCAGGATTGATTTGCATATGTTAAATATTATATTCTAATTTGGTATATCCATATATCTTCTCCCAGGCAAAGGCCTTCTTAATTTTAATGTAAACAAATTCACATTTTTCTTACCATTGAAGCTAAATGGATCCCATTTAAAGTGTAGTTTCTCATGCTATCTTAACTAAAATCTTCCTAGCATTTTACCTCCATCTGGAGTTCATATTTTATTTAGTATAAGGTAAGGATCTAGGTTCATTCAGTCTCCAAAGGTGATACAGTTTTTCCAGAATTAAATAGGAAATGTATATCCTCTCTCTATATTGATTTTAATAATCTCTTTATCATGTATCAAGTTACCATGTAAGCATGAGACAGGTCTTTTCTTTTTTTCCTATTCTACACCATTGTTTTGTATTGTTTTTCCTATTCTACACCATTGTTTTGTATTCTGTGGTTTGTTACTGTGTAGTAATATTTAGTGGTAACCACCATGCTTTTTTCAAATATTAATAATCTATTTAAGATATATTTTATTTTTATTTTTAAATCCAAATATGACTGAAGTTGCATTTAGTTGCTAGTTTAACTCAACAAGCAAATATCAGCCATGTAAATCATGAATATGTAAAATCTTTTATTTATTCATATAATTTTAATTGGGTATTATGATATATGTTAATAGAGTTAATAGTTATAAAATTTTCCTGATGATGTTAATTATTTCCTAAGGTCTTAGAACTTTCAATACTATTTAGAGTTGTGGATTAACATCATATTCTATAATACAGTAAAACCATATGGCAATGCACCAAATACAGGTTTAAGACATGAGGTGATTGGGTTTTTTTGATATTCCCGTAAATTCCCATTCACAAACAGTGGTGCAATAAAATAATCATAGTTTTATTTTCACAGGGTGAAAAGGAACATGAAAAAGATGGGAATGTCCCTGGATAAATGTTAGGCAGCTCCAGAGAGGGAGACAGTCTGTCCTTGAATCATTACTATTATCCCTGCACACTTTTCTTGGATTTGGAGAAAGCTATAGGTAATATACAGGTGAATATTTCTCAAGTTACTTCTGTTGTTCTTTTTGGAAGGCTCTGCATGCCACAGCTCAAAAAATCATCCATATCAAAGTTGAAGCCAGAGCAGACAATTGCCCACTGGTGGGGTCAAGCCTTTTAAACCCAGCAGCAGAATTATGAGCACCTGGTAGCCTGTCTGCTCAATTTCATCGGGTCATTTTATTAGCTAATTATATTGTGATATTGAATTATATGTGATTTAATTGTTTACACTATTTACCTTACTATGACAGGCCTTACTATATTTTCTAATTGCATTTTGCTGATGCAGATAGGTTCATCTTGCATTTGGCTGAATATTATTGTATTCTCCCAAACACTTGAGTGGCTTGTACATTTTGTTAGGTTTTTCACAATGAAGATCATATTATCTTCAACTAATGGAAGTTTCATATATCGCTTCCATTATTTTATTTTCTATTATCTTATAGCACTAAGAAGTATTATTTTTAAAAGCAGCAATGAGATCAAACATCTCTGTATTTTCTAACCTCAAGGTGAATATATCTAATTTTGTTCCTTTTAGTATGATGCTTGCTGAATGTTTTTGGCATGTAGCCATTCTTAAACTAAGAATATTCCTTTGTCTTCCAAATTTTCTAAGTTTTTTCTTTCCAATAGATGATATTGAATGTTATGAAATTCCTCTGCAAATTAATACCTTAACATTTTGACCATAAATTCCTCTCTTATGAGACATGTTCTTGGCATCATATCCCTAAAGTTCAATCACCCATAAATCAAGCTTCTAAAAGATCGAAGTTTAACAATACTTTTAATCATCATAACCAAACTAAGAGACAAAGTTCAATATAAAAATCAGAAGATGCATTTTTAATATCCCCACCTACAACAGGTAAATCCAAACTGCCTCAGAATATACAGTTGCACTTTTCATTTTGGCTGAAACCATAAAAAATTAAAAGTAAAGATAAAATTATATTCTTTAGATAAAGTTAAAAGCAAATATGAATGTGCATTAAAGCTACTTTTTGATTATTTGTCACCCTTTGTGATTATTCACATATCCATGACTAGATACATATATAAACATTTAATAAAATTACTTGATAAAGAACATGTCTTAGATTTTAACATTTATTTTTAACTATAAATGCTCCTATAAATGTACTTTTAAATGGCCTAACTAGCCTTTTTATGAATGTCAACTGCAAATGTTCTTGTAAATGTCAATTTCTAAGGTTCATAAAAATAGATTTTGAAATGTTCTTGCAAATATCACTATGACTGGAACTTAGTGATCAGGAGAATGGAAATGTTTGAATTGCACTTCATTAGGTTTTACCAAATCTTAAGTAGTCATAAGTCCTGTTGTGAAACAAGCCCAGTAATTTATGATATAAAGAATTTACATATTTGTGTGTAGAGTATTTAGAACCTCCCGGGAAGAAAAAATGATTGCATAATAAATAAAATTCAAGATGATATAATAATGTACAATAAATGTAAGATGACTCTGAAGAAGAGAAATATGTGTATGAGTTTGAGAAAAAGATGTAGGGGTTTAACTGAATATTCAAGAATGTAAAAAATTAGCAAAGTAAATGAGTGTTTGGAGTAAATGTACATAATTTTTATGCCTTCATACTGTATTAATACAATAATATCTTTAAAAGATACTTATGTATCTTTAATTATTATTATTGTAGTAACAATGTTTTTGATAGTTACTGATATTGGAGGACAGAGATAAACTGTTTTTATTTCTGTCTATACCATATGCACAAATGCACATAAAAGCATACATTTTATTATTTCTAAATTGATTGCATCAAATATTTAATGAATTATTGGCTTCGCAGTCTTCTTCATGTGATTTTTTAATACTCAGTGTAATAGGAACATAAAAATAATGCTATTAACAATTCCCCTTGCATTGACCTAGAGTAATATAAACCTGTTATAATGATTGTATATTCTGGTGAACTTGTATTGCTTTCATGGCCTTCTTTTTTATATTTTTCAGATTTATAATGCTTAAGTCTTGGCCAATATGACAACAATGGGAACAGAAACATCAACATGCCTGACCATTGCCTTCAAAATATGTATGTGTACTAATAAGAACATAAGATAATTATGGGAAGTGTGTGATCCAAACTTTGAAAAAATTCAGATTAAGAAATACTTTTACCATTAAAATTTAAGTAATGCTATTCTGTAGTTATGGAAATGTGTGATTACTGAAAAAAAAAGAGAGAGAAAAAATGGTGGAGAGTGACATTGTGAATTTGCTTTACATTTATTGGTAGCACTTTTATTGCTTGTATTTTAATGTAATCATGTAATATATAGCCTTCATAGCATAATATGAATGCCTTTAAGATGGGCCTCTCAGACATTATGACAAAGTTAGCAAGGTCACGTCATCATCAGTAAAGTTTCTAGAATACAGAAGCATTAATTGCTTCAGTGGATTTAAAAATAAAGTGATTTATTTTGCTCTCCAATTTCCTACCTGTGTGTACCTCAGTTATTAGTATGTGTGGACATATTGTCCTCTAATCAAATTTGTCAAGCCATCTTTATTAAGAAGTCAGTAAAACAACATATTGAAATGCAGATTGCATTGATTTACTTCAAGTTATTGCAAGGTAAGAGGAAACAGTTATCTTAGGGTAAATCAATATAATCTACATTAAAGTACATTGTCTCTTAGAGTGCCAGGAAATATTCAGTGATCTCCATTATAAAAGTGGTCACTGACCACCTTATGTTGCCTGTCCTTAAATTTATGTCCCTTGCTCCTCAAGGTAAGCAAGATTGTAAACTTTCTCAGAATCTAAATTTAGTTTCCACTGAGTTTCCTCTCAGTGCTTCTAGTTTTTAGTCAGATAGGGAATCTCACTGCTTGGTTAATGTTATCATAAAGAAACACGAATATCAGAATTCTAAAATATCATATCTTTAAAGTAAGAATGTTTTTGTATCACTATTTCAAAACGTATACATTTATTATGATTTTGGTTACCATGAAATTGTGGCTTTATAAAATATTAACATCTCAAAAATAAATTTGTGGGGTTTTTTTCTCATAATTTTTCTTTAAAAGTCTTTACTAATGATGGCAGGTGATCCTTAACATTCCTGCTCTGGCATGCCAAAAGAGTGTAACCACTCAATGGGTTCTTCTTGACCAATCCTCAGATAGAACCAATTTTTCAAGACTGGAGAATTGCAATAGAGAGAGAGTTTAATGCACTTAGAGACAGCTAAATGAGAGACCAGAGTTTTATTATTTCTCAAATCAGCCTCCCTGAAAACATGGAGGCTAGGAATTTTCAAAGGCAGTTTGGTGAGCAGGGAGCTAGGGAATGGGTGCTGCTGATTGGCTGGTGATGCAATCCTAAGGGTGTAGAAAACAGATCTCATAGGCTGAGTATGCTGCTGGGTGGGGGCCAAAAGACCAGTGAGTCAAAAGTCATGGGTGCAGCTTGGGACAGCTCGTCCTCAGAAGTGCAAAAGCCTGACAAGACATCTTAAACAGCCAGTTTTAGGTTCTATAATAGTGATTTTATTTACAGAAGTATTTGGAGAAGTTGCAAATCTTGTGACCTCCACAATGATGGCTTATAATCATTGAAGTCCACATCTTAGCAAAATTCAGGCCCCTCTCATCCTTCTCATTTCTAATCTGATGACCTTTCATTAGTTTCACAATGGTGATTTACTTTTTTGGATGGGCTATTATCATTTAAGCTATAAACTAAATTTCTCCAGAAGTAAGCTTGGCCCATTCCCAGAAATGACCAACGACAGTTTGGAGGTTAAAGGAAAGATGGAGTTGGTTAGATCAGATCCCTTTCACTGTTATAATTTTCTCACTCTTAAAATTTTTGCAAAGGTAGTTTGTTAACTAAATAGTTAACAGTTTGTTAACTGTTCCCCATGTAATAATAATTGCTTTGTATGAACAAAATAAACTTTATAAACTGTTACTAGGAAAGTGCAAAATAACAAAGGGAAGACTATGTCATCCATATAAAACTGAATTTTTTTACATTATAGGTATAGAGTTTTCTTGATGTACTATGGGGTTACAACCCAAAAAAATTATCAGAAGTCAAAAACATAAAATATTATTAGTCAAAAGTGCATTTATTACCCAAATTAACCCATCAAAAGTCAAAAAAACTCTTAAGTTGTACCATTGTAAGTCAGAGACCTGTCTGTATATGGGAAGAAAATGAAGTATAGGAAGCTTACAATAATACTTTAATTTTTTTATCATTATATATCATCAGAATTTCTGCATTTTTTAATCTATGAGAGCTTTTAAAAATTTCAATAATAAAGGAATAAATGTATTTCCATGTCATAACAGATGATGTTGAGAGTGAAAGGGGAGGCATAGAGAACAGTAATTTCTAGGAGATAATGCCTGCTATTGCTTCGGTGGCAAGCAACATTTTGCCTGCCTGATTTGAGAGTGGGGTGGCAAGCAGAATCCCAGGCTGCTGAGATATTTAAAAGTTAAAAAAATTTGATGTTACCAAGACAATAAGATAACAAATTACAGATTAACAGTGAGTAGAACATTATGGAAAAAAGAGTTTTCATTGATTTTTATATTAGCGAATCTTTGCCCAAATTTGCAGTAAATAATCATGCTTAGGCGTGAGGCCAATATGGCCAACTAGAAACAACAGAGATCGAGGCTGCCATTGAAAAGAACCATAATTAGAGTGTGAATTCTCCACCACTAACCAAGGTATCCAGGTTCTCTCATCTGAACTGACTAGGCAGCTGACACAATCCTTGGAGAGGAAGGAAGAGCAGTGCAGTGCAGTGGCCCACCTGAAAGGCATACAGGGCAGGGGAGCCCCAATCTGTCACCCTAGGGAGCTGGTGAGTAAGCATGCTATGCAGCTGGGGAAACTGTGCTTTTTCCACGGAACTGTGCAAACCACAGATTGGAAGATCCCACTTGCGAACCCAAACCACTGGGGCCTAGGGTCCCCACACCGGAGCCAAACAGATTCTCAACAGTCTCTTAACTGGAGTTTGGCTAAGCCTGCCAAGCTCCTGGGGGAAGAAGCAAGGAGCACCACAGCTGCCGCTGCCTGCTATCTAAGCTATTTAAGCTCCTTAGGGGAAAATCAGCAGCCAGCACAGGAACTCATAACTGCCTAGCACGATAAGCTGCCTGAGCAGGGAAGGGGAGCATCCATCTCTATAGTTTCAGGCCATGCTTTTCCCCTGCTGGAGCCAGGGAGGCTGGATGACTTGGTCCCAAGAGGTGCTGCCCACAACCCAATATACCATCCGTGGCAGACTGCAGCCAGAGCACCTCTTCAGGCCTGACTCTGATACATCCTTCTTCACAGGACAGGGATTCCCGGCCGGAATTCCAACAACTCCAGTCAGAGGCTCAGGGACAGAAACCGGAGCTCTCTGGGGTTAAGCCTCTAGGGGGAGGGGTGGCCGCAGTCTCTGCAGACCAGCACACTTAGCCTTTGCTCCTGGAAGTTCTCAGGAATCTGAGCAGCCCAGATAAGCGGGTTTCCCCCATCAAAGCACACTCCCTCCACCAAGGGACACTCAAAGCATTTCATTAAACAGGTCCTTTTCCCGGTGCCACCCAACCCTCCAACAAGGGTTATCAGACACCCCATACAGGAGCGATCCTACTGGCCTAAGGTTGGTGCTCCCGATGTCAGAGATCCCAGAAGAAGGAGAAATCACCCATTTTTTCTGTTCTCCAACCTCCTTGAGTGACATCTCCAGGTGCAGGAGTGAACCAGATGAATAGGGCCTGAAGTGAACCCCCAGCAACCTGCAGCAGCCCCATAGAAAACGGGCCTGACCATTGAAAGAAAAACAAACAGAACAACAGCATCAACAACAACAACAAAAAATGCCCACAAAAACCCCATCCAAGGGTCAGCAGCCTCAAAGAGCGAAACTACACAAACTCATGAAGATGAGAAAGAATCAACGAAAAAATGCTGAAAACCCAAAAGGCCAGAGTACCTCTTCTCCTCTGATGATCACAACGTGTCTCCAGCAAGGGCGCAGAACGGGCTGGAGAATTACATGGATTATTTGACGGAGTAGGCTTCAGAAGATGGGTAATAAAAAATTCCACTGAGCTAAAATAGTATATTCCAACCCAATGCAAAGAAGCTAAGAACCTTGATAAAGGTTTAGAGGTGCTGCAAACTAGAATAACCAGTTTAGAGAGGAAAATAGATGACCTGATGGAGCTGAAAAACACAGTATAAGAACTTTGTGAAGCATACACAAGTATCAATAGCTGAATAGACCACGCAGAAGAAAGGATATCAAAATTTGAAGACCATCTTGCTGAAATAAGGCATGCAGACAACATTAGAGAAAAAAGAATGAAAAGGAACAAAGCCTTCAAGAACTATGGGACTTTGTAAAAAGATCAAACCTATGATTGACTGAAGTACTTGCAGGAGACGGGGAGCAAGGAAACAACCTAGAAAACACACTTCAGGATATTATCCAGGAGAACTTCCCCAACTGAGCAAGACAGACCAACATGTAAATTCAGGAAATGCAGAGAATACCACTAAGGTACTCAATGAGAAAAGCAACCACAAGACACATAATCATCAGATTCTCCAAAGTCAAATTGAAGAAAAAAATGGTAAGGGTGGCCAGCAAGAAAGGTCAGGTCACCTACAAAGGGAGGACCATCAGACTAACATCAGACCTCTCAGCAGAAACTCTACGAGACAGAAGAGATTGGAGACCGATAATCAACATTCTTAAAGACAATAATTTTCAACCTAGAGTTTCGTATCCAATCAAACTAAGCTTCATAAACAAAGGATAAATAAAATCCTTTACAGACAAGCAAAAGCTGAGGGATTTTGTTACCACCTGTCCTTCCTTGCAAGAGCTCCTGAAAAAAGCACTAAATATGGAAAGGAAAAATTGGCACCAGCCACTGCAAAAACACACCAAAATATAAAGACCAATGGCACTATGAAGAAACTCCATCAACTAGTGTGCAAAATAACCAAATAACATCATGAGGACAGAATCAAATTCACAAATAACAATACTAACCTTAAATGTAAATGGGCTAAATGCATCAATTAAAAGACATAGACTGGCAAACCGGATAAAGGGTCAAGATCCATCAGTATGCTATATTCAGGAGATCCATCTCACATGCAAAGACACACATAGGCTGAAAATAAATGGATAGAGGAACATTTACCAAGCAAATGGAAAGCAAAAAAAAAAAAAAAAAAAAAAA
>NW_016803926.1:193228-245472 GCF_001698545.2 Rhinopithecus bieti
AAAAAAAAAAAAAGAGCATTACATAATCATAAAGTGAACAATTCAACAAGAAGAGCTAACTATTCTAAACATATTTGCACCCAATATAGATACATCCAAATTTATGAAACAAGTTCTTAGAGATCTACAAAGAGACTTAAACTCCCCAAAATAATAGTGGGAGACTTTAACACCCACTCTCAATATTAGACAGAACAATGAGACAGAAAATTAACAAGGATATTCAGGACTTGAACCCAGTCCTGGATCAAGTGGACATCTATGGAACCCTCTACCCCAAATTAAAAAAAAAAAAAAAAAAAAAAAAAAAAAGTACACTTTCATTTCAGTGCCACATGGCACTTATTCTAAAATCGACCACAACATTGGAAGTAAAACATTCCTCAGCGAATGCAAAAGAAGTGAAATTATAACAACCAGTCTCTCAGACCATGGTGCAATCAAATTAGAACTCAGGATTAAGAAACTTACTCAAAACTACACAATTACATGGAAATTGAACAATCTGCTCCTGAATAACTCCTGGGTAAATAATGAAATTAAGTTTGAAATCAAGTTCTTTGAAACTAACGAGAACAAAGAGACGGGCGGATCATGAGGTCAGGAGATCGAGACCATCCTGGCTAACACGGTGAAACCCCGTCTCTACTAAAAATACAAAACTAGCCGGGCGAGGTGGCGGGCGCCTGTAGTCCCAGCTACTCGGGAGGCTGAGGCAGGAGAATGGCATAAACCCAGGAGGCGGAGCTTGCAGTGAGCTGAGATCTGGCCACTGCACTCCAGTCCGGGCGACAGAGTGAGACTCTGCCTCAGGAAAGAAAAAAAAAAGACAACATACCAGAATATCTGGGACACAGCTAAAGCAGTACTAAGAGGGAAATTTATAGCACTAAATCCCCACATCAGAAAGCTAGAAAGATCTCAAATCAATACCCTAACATTACAATTAAAAGAGCTAGAAAGGCAAGAGCAAACTAATACAAAAGCTAGCAGAAGATAAGAAGTAACTAAAATCAAATCAAAATTGAAGGAGATAGGCTCACGAAAAACCCTCCAAAAAAAATCAGTGAATCCAGTAGCTGTCTTTTTTTGAAAAAAAAAAAAAATAGATAGTCCACTAGCTAGTCTAATAAAGAGTAAAAGAGAGAAGGATCACACAGACACAGTAAAAAAAAATAATAAAGTGGATATCACCACTGACCCTACAGAAATACAAACTGCCGTCAGAGAATACGCTAAACATATCTACACAAATAAACTAGAAAATCTAGAAGACATATATAAATTCCAGGACACATATGCCCTCCCAAGACTAAACCAGGAAGAAGTTGAATCTGTGATTAGACAAATAACAAGTTCTGAAATTGAGTCAATAATTAAAAGCCTACCAACCAAAAAAAGCCCAGGACCACACAGATTCACAGCCAAATTCTACCAAGATACAAAGAGGAGTGGTACCATTTCTTCTGAAACTATCCCAAATAATTGAAAAGGAGGGACTCCTCCTTAACTTGTTTTATGAAGCCAGTATCATCCTGATACCAAAACTGGGCAGAGACACAACAAAAATAGAAAACTTCAGAACAATATCCCTGATGAACATTCATGTGAAAATCCTAAATAAAATACTGGCAAACCGAATCCAGCAGCATACCAAAAGACTTGTCCACCATAATCAAGTCCGCTTCATCCCTGGGATGCAAGGCTGGTTCAACATATACAAATCAATAAACATAATCCATCACATAAACAGAACTGATGACAAAAACCACATGACTATCTCAATAGATGCAAAAGAGGACTTGCATAAAATTTAACATCCCTTGATGTTAAAACCTCTCATTAAACTAGGTATTGATGGAACATATCTCAAAATAAGAAGAGCTATTTATGACAAACCCACAGCCAATATCATATTGAATGGTCAAAAGCTAGAAGCTTTCCCTTTGAAAACCAGAACAAGACAAGGATGACCTCTCTCACCACTCCTATTCAACATACTATTGGAAGTTCTGGCCAAAGCAATCAGGCAAAAGAAATAAATAAAGGATATTCAAATAGGAAGAGAGGAAGTCAAATTGTCTCTGTTTGCAGATGAGAGGATTTTATGTTTAGAAACCATGTCATCTTAGCCCCAAAATGACTTTAACTGAAAAACAACTTCAGCAAAGTCTCAGGATACAAAATTAGTGTGCAAAAATCAAAAGCATTCCTTTATACCAACAATAGACAAGCAGAGAGCCAAATCATGAATGAACTCCCATTCACAATTTATAGAAAAAGAATAAAATACCTAGGAATACAGCTAACAAGAGATGTGAAAGACCTCTTCAAGGAGAACTACAAACCACTGCTCAAGAAAATAAGAGAGGACAGAAACAAATGGAAAACATCCCATCCTCATGGATAGGAAGAATCAATATTGTGAAAATAGCCCAAAGTAATTTATAGATTCAAGTATATTTCCATCAAACTACCATTGACATTCTTACAGAATTAGAGAAAACTGCTATAAATTTCTTATGGAATCAAAGAAAACCCCAAATAGACAAGACAATACTAAGCAAAAAGAACAAAGTTGGAAGCATCACACTACCTGGCTTCAAACTATACTACAAGGCTACAGTACCCAAAACAGCATGGTAGTGGTACCAAAACAGATATATAAACCAATGGAACAGAACAGAGACCTCAGAAATAGCATCAAACATCTACAACCATCTGATCTTCGATGAACCTGACAAAAACAAGAAATGGGGAATGGATCTCCTGTTCAGTAAATGGTGCTGGGAAAACTGGCTAGCCATTATGCAGAAAACTGAAACTGGACCCCTTCCTTCCACCTTATACAAAAATTAACTCAAGATGGATTAAAGACTTAAATGTAAAACCCAAACCACAATGGTATTGTCATTCAGGACATAGGCATGGGCAAAGACTTCATGACGAAAATGCCAAAAGTAATTTCAGCAAAAGCCAAAATTGGCAAATGAGATCTAATTAAGCTAAAGACCTTTGCACAGCCAAAGAAACTAGCATCAGGGTGAACAGGCAATCTACAGAATGGGAGAAAATTTTTTCAATCTGCCCATCTAACAAAGGTCTAATATCCAGACTTTACAAGGAACTTAAACAAATTTACAAGAAAAAAAAAAAAAAAAAAAAAAAAATCAAAAAGTGGGCAAAGGACATGAACAGACACTTCACAAAAGAAGACATTTACGTGGCCAAGAACTATCACTGATCATCAGAGAAATGCAAATTGAAACCAAGATGATAACATCTCATGCCAGTCAGAATGACAACTATTGAAAAGTCAAGAAACAATAGAGGCTGGAGAGGCTGGAGAGAAATAGCCTTTTACACTTTTAAACTATTTTTGGTAATGAAAATTAGTTCAACCATTGTGGAAGACTGTATGGAGATTCCTCAAGGATCTAGAACTAGAAATACCATTTGACCTAGCAATCTCATTATTGTATATATACCCAAAGGAATATAAATCATTCTACTATGAAGACACATGCACACATATGTTTACTGCAGCACTACTTATGATAGCAAAGTCATGGAACCAACCCAAATGCTCATCAATGATAGATTGCATAAAGAAAATGTGGCACATATACACCACAAAATACTATGCAGCCATAAAATGGAATGAGATCATGTCCTTTGCGGGGACATGGATGAAGCTGGACCCCATCATTCTCAGCAAAGTAATACAGGAAGAGAAAACCAAACACCACATGTTCTCACTCATAATTGGGAGTTGAACAATGAGAACACATGGACACAGAGAGGGGAGCAACAAACACCAGGGCCTGTTGGAGGGTGTGGGGTGAGGGGAGGGAACTTAGAGGATGGGTCAATAGGTGTAGCAAACCACCATGGCACACGTACACCTATGCAACAAACCTGCACCTTCTGCACATGTGTCCTGGAACTTAAAGTAAAATAATAAAAAATGAAAACAAAGAATGCTTATATCACTTCCTTTTGACTTTGCATATTTATTTCTTTTAACGCATAAAATGAGTTTAATTGAAAATCATGTTATCATTTATAACTGTATGAATTACAGGATCATATTTAACTTTCCTTACAAAATCTTTTAAAGTAATCCATCCATTTTCAAAAGTAACCAAAATCTTGACAAACAAAGAGTTCAATGTTTTATGTTTATTGGGAAATTAATATTCAGAATAGATAAAATGTGTACCTAATATGCAAATACTATTATAAAAGAGATATGGATAAGATGCACATTTTCATTCTTACTTTTGCAATTTGTTACATATTAGTAATTTGTTGTGCTGACACGAGGCTAAAAATTTCCATAGTCATTTTCACTAATACACCTTTTGTTGATCAACACAACAAAGAAAAAGCAATATTTAGATAATATGTAGGGTTTTTAGGGTGAATCAGATTGACCATGTAAACTACATCAATGCCAATTGGCTGAGGAGCATTATATTTTGTGAATTCTGTAGCTAAATAGATTGTTGCAATATTAGACAACTCTTCAACAGAAAAATGCACTCTAACACATAGGCTTATAAGCGCAAATACTTAGTAAAGCTCTTGTGATTACAAGTTTGACTAATTTGAAAAGTAAATATAAGCCAATATCATACAGAGTGAAAAAAGTTGAAAGAATATTCCCTAAGACCTGGAAACAGACAAAAATGTCCACTTTCACTACTCCTATTCAACATAGTTTCAGAAATCTTAGCGAGAGATTTCTAAAACAACCCCAACAAAAAGAAGCCGGAAGACATATACAGATATG
Source organism: Rhinopithecus bieti (assembly GCF_001698545.2). NCBI lineage: Eukaryota > Metazoa > Chordata > Mammalia > Primates > Cercopithecidae > Rhinopithecus > Rhinopithecus bieti. The sequence goes on from NW_016803926.1 coordinate 198,024, forward strand.
TTTCTAAGAAGATATACAAGCAGCTAGCAAACATATGAAAAAATGCTCAACGTCACTAATCTTCAGATAAATTAAAACTAAAATGAGATACCATCTTACACCAAATAGAATAGCAATTACTAAAAAGTTAAGGACCAACAGATTTTGGCAATGATGTGGATAAATAGGAACACACATACATTGTTGGTGGGAATGTAAATTATTACAACATCTATGAAAAACAGTATGAAGATTTCTCAAAAAACCAAAAATTGTATTACCATACTATCCGACGATCCCATTACTGGTTATCTACCCAAGGGAGAAGTAATAATCACCTTTAAAAAAGACACCTGCACTGGTATGTTTATGGCAGCACTATTCACAACAGGAAAGTCATGAAATCAACCTAATGTCCATTAATGGATGATTGGATAAAGAAAATCTGATATATATATATATATATACCACGAAATACTATGCAATCATACGAAATGAAATTCTGTCTTTTGCAGCAACATGGATAGAACTTGAAGACGTTATGTTTAGTGAAATAACTCAGAAACAGAAAACCAAATACCGTATGTTTTCAATTCCAAATGTGAGCTAAAGAGTACGTACAAATGAATGTAATGATGGAAATAAGTCACTGGAGACTCCAAAAGGTAAGAGGGTGGGAAGGGTGTGAGGGAAGAAAAATTACGTAATGAATACAAAGTACACTATTTGGTTGATGGGTACACCAAAAGCCCAGACGTTACCACTAGGCAACACGTCCATATAACAAAATTGCACTTGTGACACCAAAGTCTTTAAAAATTAAAATGAAAAAAAAAAAAAAAAAAAAAAAAAAAAAACATGTAAATCTGACCTAGTTTGCCTTTAAATTTGCTTTTGTAGCAGCTCCAATATGTGCACAAAATTGCTTGGAAATAAAACTAAACATTCTTAATAAAATGTGCTTTTACACTTTTCATTTTGTCTTCATTTTGCTTTTTGTAGAACTATTTACTAGCTGTCTAGTTAAGAGCCATTCCTGTCTTCTAGTTTACTCACAGTATCTTCATTTTGAGAATGGGATCTCACAGTGCTCTGGGAAGTGGAAACCATCCCCAAGTTTTCAGAATAAATAATAACTGTTCTAATTCAAGTACAGTAATTCTGTTCCCCTTTGTTCATAATTGGTTTAAGCAAGGAATGTTAAATTCTCATAGACAAAAGGTACAGCAATATCTAATGAAAAAAATTAAGGGAAATATTTTCCTTCTATTAAATAAGACACTCGGTAAGGAGAAACTGCTCATCAGGCAGAAGGAATTTGAGAACATTACGCCTGCAATAACTGTGTGCATTTTGTGACCATGTATGTAGAAATCATATTCTGCCAATGGCAACCAAAAGAGATCAAGATTAGGTGATCTTTGAGGCCCCCAGAATACCACTGCATTCACCAATTCTGGAATCATTCACCTTCAGACTTCTAATGTAAGAGTACAAATTGTTTAAAATTACTTTAGTTGGGCATATGTTACTCACAACAATAGTTTTCAGATTAATAACATCCACAAATATACCCCACATTCATAATGCTCTTAAAGATGAATTCATCATATTCTCATGGGGATGAGGAATGGAAGAGGAGAAACCATCAGAGGAAACTTTCCCTTCTCCAAAAAACCATAAAAACAATGCAATATAGTATTTGCTTGTTCCTATCTTCTTCAGAATCTTTCCTTTGACAGTGGGTCTCTGAATCAAAGATACACCATTTGAGATGTTGTGAATCCCTTCAGCAGTTTTAGAGCATCTTTCTTTAGTCTGCACTCTCTCCTGCAACAAACATGTCTTTCTAGCCTGGCGTGGTGGTGTGCAGCTGCAGTCCCAGCTCCTTGGGAGGCTGAGGTGGGAGAATCACAGGAGCCTGGGAGGTCAAGGGTGCAGCTACCCAAGATCATGCCACTGCCCTCCAGTGTGAGCAACAGAGCAAGACCCTTCTCAAAAACGAAAAACAGGTCGGGTGCACGGACTCATGACTGTAATCCCAGCAGTTTGGAAGGTTGAGGTGGGTGGATCACCTAAGGTCAGGAGTTTGAGACCAGCCTGACCAACCTGGTGAAACCCCGTCTCTACTAAAAATAAAAAATTAGCTGGATGTGGTGGCAGGCACCTGAAATCCTAGCTACTCAGGAGGCTGAGAGAGGAGAAGAGCTTGAACTCGGAAGTCGGAGGTAGCAGTGAGCGGAGTTCATGCCATTGCACTCCAGCCTGGGCAACAAGAGAGAAACTCCATCTCAAAAACATAAAAAACAACAACAAAAAATGTCTTTCTGTCTATGTATCAAATCTATCATGCTCTAGTATTTCCCATGATAAAACAGAAAGGAAAACAAAACCAAAACCATCACAAATTTTATCTACTCTCATTTTTGTCTTGTTTAATGACAGAATTTATTTATGATTTTACGTTGTTTATCTTTTACACTGTTTGTTCTATTTCCTCATTCTTCAGTCCAGTCCAGACTGTCTTCTTCTCCAACACTCTCCTTGTCTGAAAGGGCACTAATTATTTCCATGTTGTACAACACTATCATCCTTTTGCTGATATTCTTTTATTTGTCCAGTCAGCAGCATCCTAAATAAACAATATCCTCCTTTGGAAATACTTCCTCCCTTGGTTCATGTACTCCACACATTTCTAGTTTTCCTCTTAAGATTTGGCTGTTCTTAGCCCTTCATGCTAAAAATGCTCAATAAATTCGGTATTGATGGAATGTACCTCAAAATAATAAGAGCTATTTATGACAAACACACAGCCAATATCATACTGAATGGGCAAAAACTGGAAAAATTCCCTTTGAAAACTGGTACAAGACAGGGATGCCCTCTCTCACCACTCCTATTCAACATAGTGTTGGAAGTTCTGGCTAGGGCAATCAGGCAAGAGAAAGAAATCAAGGGTATTCAGTTAGGAAAAGAAGAAGTCAAATTGTCCCTGTTTGCAGATGACATGATTGTATATTTAGAAAACCCCATCGTCTCAGCCCAAAATCTCCTTAAGCTGATAAGCAACTTCAGCAAAGTCTCAGGATACAAAATTAATGTGCAAAAATCACAAGCATTCTTATACACCAGTAACAGACAAGCAGAGAGCCAAATCAGGAATGAACTTCCATTCACAATTGCTTCAAAGAGAATAAAATACCTAGGAATCCAGCTTACAAGGGATGTAAAGGACCTCTTCAAGGAGAACTACAAACCACTGCTCAGTGAAATCAAAGAGGACACAAACAAATGGAAGAACATACCATGCTCATGGATAGGAAGAATCAATATCGTGAAAATGGCCATACTGCCCAAGGTTATTTATAGATTCAATGCCATCCCCATCAAGCTACCAATGAGTTTCTTCACAGAATTGGAAAAAACTGCTTTAAAGTTCATATGGAACCAAAAAAGAGCCCGCATTGCCAAGACAATCCTAAGTCAAAAGGACAAAGCTGGAGGCGTCACGCTACCTGACTTCAAACTATACTACAAGGCTACAGTAACCAAAACAGCATGGTACTGGTACCAAAACAGAGATATAGACCAATGGAACAGAACAGAGTCCTCAGAAATAATACCACACATCTACAGCCATCTGATCTTTGACAAACCTGAGAGAAACAAGAAATGGGGAAAGGATTCCCTATTTAATAAATGGTGCTGGGAAAATTGGCTAGCCATAAGTAGAAAGCTGAAACTGGATCCTTTCCTTACCCCTTATACGAAGATTAATTCAAGATGGATTAGAGACTTAAATGTTAGACCTAATACCATAAAAACCCTAGAAGAAAATCTAGGTAGTACCATTCAGGACATAGGCATGGGCAAGGACTTCATGTCTAAAACACCAAAAGCAACGGCAGCAAAAGCCAAAATTGACAAATGGGATCTAATTAAACTAAAGAGCTTTTGCACAGCAAAAGAAACTACCATCAGAGTGAACAGGCAACCTACAGAATGGGAGAAAATTTTTGCAACCTACTCATCTGACAAAGGGCTAATATCCAGAATCTACAAAGAACTCAAACAAATATACAAGAAAAAAACAAACAACCCCATCAAAAAGTGGGCAAAGGATATGAACAGACATTTCTCAAAAGAAGACATTCATACAGCCAACAGACACATGAAAAAATGCTCATCATCACTCGCCATCAGAGAAATGCAAATCAAAACCACAATGAGATACCATCTCACACCAGTTAGAATGGCAATCATTAAGAAGTCAGGAAACAACAGGTGTTGGAGAGGATGTGGAGAAATAGGAACACTTTTACACTGTTGGTGGGATTGTAAACTAGTTCAACCATTATGGAAAACAGTATGGCAATTCCTCAAGGATCTAGAACTAGATGTACCATATGACCCAGCCATCCCACTACTGGGTATATACCCAAAGGATTATAAATTATTCTACTACAAAGACACATGCACACGTATGTTTATTGCGGCACTATTCACAATAGCAAAGACTTGGAATCAACCCAAATGTCCATCTGTGACAGACTGGATTAAGAAAATGTGGCACATATACACCATGGAATACTATGCAGCCATAAAAAAGGATGAGTTTGTGTCCTTTGTAGGGACATGGATGCAGCTGGAAACCATCATTCTAGCAAACTATCACAAGAACAGAAAACCAAACACCGCATGTTCTCACTCATAGGTGGGAACTGAACAATGAGATCACTTGGACTCGGGAAGGCTAACATCACACACCGGTGCCTATCATGGGGTGGGGGGAGGGGGGAGGGATTGCATTGGGAGTTATACCTGATGTAAATGATGAGTTAATGGGTGCTGACGAGTTGATGGGTGCAGCATACCAACATGGCACAAGTATACATATGTAACAAACCTGCACTTTATGCACATGTACCATAGATCTTAAAGTATAGTAATAAAAATAGAACAAAGAAAAAATACAAGTTACTAACAATGACAAAAGATGAAGCAGAAAATCTATGTTTATGTCTATCAAGAAATTGAATTCAGAGTTTAAAATTTTTCCACACATCTATGTCAAGATAGCTTTACTAAAGAATTTTCACAAATATTTTAAAAAGTAACAACAATAATCTTACACATGCTGTCATAAAACAGGAAAGTGGGAAACATTTCCAAACAGTTTTTGAAGGTAGCATAATGCCAATATTAAAAAATGACAAATTCAAAAAAATAAAAATAAAAGATTTGGCTGTTCTTTAGAAGCCTCCACTTCTCATTAATTACTCTTGTAAACATTAGTTTTCTTAATAGAACCTCTCCTTATTTTCTCTTCATAAGTGATACGATTATTTCTATAATTTATTTGTGATTTTTGAAATGACTGGTTCTTATCCTAGACCCGAGCTCTCCACTGACCTCATATTAAATATGTTTGACTATCTTCTTGACATCTTCACTTTCTTGTTTCATAGTTATTTTAAAATTTAAAATATAGCACATACTAAATACAACTGAAGTCATTAAAAACTGCCAGTTTCCTTCAATTATTTATTATTTTATGTTTTTATTTTCTAACTCCTATATAGCTTGCAGTATCTAGAATTGGAAAACTACTCAGCAGAATGGATTTTGCTAATGTAATGTTCAATTGGAATTGATTGTTTTTTTGTTGTTGTTTTTGTTTGTGTTTTGTTTTTTTGGACGACAGATAGGGTGAGCCATCATAAATCTAGGCAGCAGCACATCCTAGGTCTCAGAAAAGCTAAGAATTTCCAAGCAAGGAAAAACACAGAGACAGGGAGAGCGATAGTTGATATTTTTCAGAACCATCATAAAAGTAGAGCTCATTTCTTGTTTAGAAATGTTGATAACTTATGCAACATCAAGTAGGGACAGGAATTCAACCTCTAGAAATATAGTCAGCATGGGCCGGGCGCGGTGGCTCAAGCCTGTAATCCCAGCACTTTGGGAGGCCGAGACGGGTGGATCACGAGGTCAGGAGATCGAGACCATCCTGGCTAACATGGTGAAACCCCGTCTCTACTAAAAAATATAAAAAATTAGCCGGGCGAGGTGGCGGGCGCCTGTAGTCCCAGCTACTCCGGAGGCTGAGGCAGGAGAATGGCGGGAACCTGGGAGGCGGAGCTTGCAGTGAGCTGGGATCCGGCCACAGCACTCCAGCCTGGGCGACAGAGCAAGACTCCGTCTCAAAAAAAAAAAAAAAAAAAAAAAAGAAATATAGTCAGTGACAGTTAGTAACTGAAACTCAACCTTAATCCAGTGAAGAGATGGTGGATGTGCGTTTTTATTGTTCATTTGTTTTGTTTTTCCCATAATGCATGTAGCAGTGAGCACAGAAAATAATCACAGGATAATAAAGAAACAAAATGATGAATAAAACAGATAATATGATCCCTGCAGAGATAAATTCACTTGTTAAGGGAATTTACATATTCTTTTTTATTTAGAAATTAAATATGCATCTCAAATATCCATGAAGTTAAGTGTCATGTCATTCATCCTATTCCAAGTTTCAGATTTAGTAATTCTTAATTATTCAACCCTTAGCTAAGGAGCTCCTTTAGGTATTGCTATAAAGATAGAAGTAACTTATGACAAATACAATAAAGACTTCCGTGTTCCTGCGCCATGGACCTGAAAATTCACACCTTAAACAAAGTATGAGAGTTTGTAATACAATTACAGACATTATTTCATTTCTAGATTCTTAACAAAAAAAAAACTCTTTCTTCAATTGAAACAAAATGTTATGTTCTTAGAACAAAACTGAGAGTATAAGAGACAATATATGGTATTATTTGAGATACTTAAAAATAAATTTATCATATGTGTATATTATATTTAATTTTTTATAGTTTATACATTCATTATGCAATGGGTCCTACCAATAATGTAGCTGTTCCTGGTTAGATTGTATGATAGGTATAACTTTCACTTTTAAAGAAAGCTGTCAAACAATTTTCAAAGGAGTAGTATCATTTTACATTCCCATCAGTAGTATAACAATTGAGATAATCAGTCTTTTTAACTTTAGCCAATCTAACGAGTATGTAAGGGTATCATGGTTTTAATTTGCATTTCCATGATGAGTGATAATGTTAAGATTTTTGATGTGCATTTGGCTGTTCATAATGATCTTTCATGAATTGTCTCTTAAAGAGTTTGACTATTTTTTACACTGTTGATTGCCTTTATGTTGACTTCTAAGAGTTCTCAATACAAGTTCTTTATCAGTTATGCATGAAGTGAGTATTTTCTCCCATTCTATGACTCTGTTATTCATTTTCTTATTGATGACCTGTGAAGAGCAAAAGTACTTACTTTTGATGAAAATCAATTTATCCAAATTTTCTTTTATGTTTCATGCCTTAGATTTTCCATTTAAGAAGCTTTTGTCCACCCCAAGGTCATGGAGGATCTTGTTTATATTTTCTTCTAGGAGTTTTATACACTGAGGTTTTACATTTTAATAGTTTACATTGTAAATAGTTTACTCTATAAATAATAAAATGAAGACTCATCATTTGAAAAGGTTTGCTTCTATTATTTCATTTATTTTTTCAGAGACAATGATGACGAAAATAGCTAAATAGGTATGGGGAGCTTACCTTGATCCAGAACTCTCCTATCTTCATTAGCACATTTTGGGTTAAGAATAACTATATCAAGTATGTTGTAATATTCCTTTTTATGTAAAGACAAGCTGAAACAGAGCTAGTTTATGCTTAGAGTTACTTATCTACTAAGTTATACATTTCAGACCTTTCCAAACACCACAATCTCATCTGCATACTTCATTTTATTGAACATATTATCTCTCAGACATATAATTATTCCTGACCATATTTAAAAATTCCATTAATTTACATAAACAGCACACTTTCAACTTTTGATGGTTAACAACCTTGGGTACTCCAATTGATAGATATTTTAAAGTTTTCAACTCGTATGTTAAGTGGTTTCTTCGTTAAGGTTTTTATTTATTCTGAATAAATAAATAAATTTGATGTTTTATTTAAATTTGTACTTATGGTAATGCAGTAGGCATTGTGTTTTGCTTTTGCCTTTGTTTTTTTCAAAAGGGTAGCTTTACTGCAAGTCTTGTCATTTCTATGCTAAACTGGTACTGCTAGGATGGGTGATATGTAAGGGTGTAAACAGAACAATCCAAGTAACCTATTTTAAGAAAAGTTTGTCATAAATTCCCCAAAGATAAACTGAATGTGTTTTAAACAGTTCACTCATCTCTGTCTTTATTTGTGGGACAAATGTCACATATGTATCAGTAAATCCACACCATCAGCAGAATTATATATACTCAGTCATTATTCATTCCGTTCTTCTAACTCACTTGACAGTTGACACTGGTTATGGGTTTTTTCCACTCATTTAAGTGAGTTTACATTTATTTTCCCATTATTTGTGGACATATTTCTGTACATCTAAGACAAAGATAGATGGAAGTAAAGTAAATGGCTAAGATATATGTCAAATAGATGTGAAATGATCTCTATAGTGACATTTTATACTATAAATAATATTTAAAACTTTTAGGAATTAGGAGGAAATACTGTAAATATTTGGAAAGTATTTACTAAATGAAAAATAAATTAACTGAAACATTTTCACTACAGATTAACTTGAATACTCAAAGTAAAAACAAGTTGAAACCACCAAATTAGTACATTGTGTCTATTAAGATCGCCGACTCTAATCATGCCACTTTTTGATCATTTGTGAACAAATCACCTAGTCACTTCTTCTCAGTTGTCTAATCTGTAACAGTGAGATACTTATGAGATATAATTCAATGGATTGCTGTTATCTTAAGTAATTTACCTATGGAACATGCTGAATAGTATCCAACACATATTTTGGGCTAATTAAATATTTGCGGCTATTATTATTACAGAATTCATATGTCTTGGGAAAGCAGTAGAAAGCTCTATTTTATTTTGGTTAGTTCTTATTAACATCATATAGAGGATTGTATAGTCATCTTCCATTAGCATTTAAAACACATTACCTTGAAAATCCCATTATTTAAAAAGAAAACATAATAATTTATGGCTATCCCCTGAAATTAGTGTCCAAAATCAATGATTTCATCTATCTATCATCCATCCATATACTGTCTTTCACTATGATTATCACTCCCTTTCGAGCTAATGCTTCTCAAGGAATAGTTTTTAAACCACCTGTATCAAAAGCCTCTATGGTGTTTATTAAAACAACAATTCCAGGATCTTACTCTGAGAGATGCTGATGAGTTGGACTCCAGAAAGTCTGGGTAATTTGTATTTTTAACACTTGCTCTATGTATCTTATGCACAGAGATGTTTATAATCCAACGTTATGAAAAATTGATTTATTCGTTATTTTCCACATGTTTATTCCCTTCCAAATATTCATTCTTTCTCAGCTGGTAAGCGTCATTTCTATAGATAAATGGCTGTTTTAGTAATTATGCTTAATCTTCAAAGAATACCATAACTGCACTCATTATACATATGCAGTGGCAGCTACTATATCAAATCATATTCATCCGTCAACTTTCACTCACATTCTGTCTCTTTCATGTCTACTACGACTTCTTTAAATCTCATGTAAAACACATCATTTAAATCCTGTAGAAAGTTTTACTGTATCACCTGCTTTCTTTCTTTTATTTTTAATCTAATTCGCACTGCTAATATAGTGCAAAATTACCGAAAGCACATCTGTGACAACCAGTCAGACTTACGTTTGAACTATGATTATATTAGTTTTTGCACAAGGTACTTGGTCTCTCTGAATCTAACTTTCCTCATCTTAAAATAATTATTAATATTGCTGATATTTACTGATTGATTTTCATTAAATGTGTTTGATATAAACCACCCAATTCATGCCTTGTACAAATTACAAAACCAAAAAATTTAGTTTCCTCTCCTCTCACTTTATTATTTATGTTTAAGTATTACAAGTGAGCGTGTGTGTGTTGTGTGTGTTTGTGTCCCTGACTAGATGGGATTTTGAGTCACTTTGTATCCATAGCATATAAATCATAAATAGTTTAATCAACATCATATGTGTAATATTACCTTAGTAGAATATTAGATATATATATATATTTTACATTAAAATATGTATGAATTTCTCATGCACGTGTGTTCATATCATTAGGTTTGAACACCCTATAGACAGTCACTGTCTTATTTGTGTGTCTTGATGGCCTACCATAGACCCTGGTATAAAATAAAAACTTTCTATATGTATGTTGAATAAATGAGTGGATTTTGCATTTCTAAAGAAAAAAATTATGAAGAAATTTTTCATTTATTGGCTTCTTTAGTCTTGGAGCAGAGTCATGGTTTTTATTTTTTGGTTTGATTATTGGTGTACGCAGGTAAAATAATTAATGGCTTTACATATACTTTGCTATTTAGTTTAGCTCTTGTCTCATCCACTTTTTAAATCTAGTACTTGGGACCTAGTAGCTGCTGACTAAGTGAATAAAGGAACAAATAACTAAGTTGGTAGATGTTTCACAATTGCAGCAGACTGACATTACTTTACAAAATGGTATTGGAGATGGGTTTGGAGATAACTAGTTCAAAACAATTATGCTTCTAGTTTCAGTCCAAAAAGTGAGGAGATGTACCTAAAGTCATAAATTATTTGAAGAGAAAGAAAGGAATTATATACATATGGATATTTTAGTCATTTATTTTGTATAATGGAAAATAGAAAATTAAAAATCAGCAATATGATGATTTTGAGACTGTATACACATTCCAAGGAAGCATAAAAATAATGGTTAAGTTTTTTCTCTATACACATATAATTATGTGTAATTACCCTTGATCAAGAAAATGTGGACCTACAGGAAGTAAGTATTCAAAATACATATGAATTAGCAACAAGTTAGTTCATTAAATTTTGTCTAAATATTTATTATTTGGCTAGCAATTTGCTATGACTCACAATTCTTGGGTTATATACTATGTTTTTATATAGAAGAAGCAGTTTTAATTCAAGAGCTAATGATTATGATAACTGAATGGAGAGATCAAATTTTGAATAAATTATTTATGACTTTAATCAAGGAATAATTGATGGTGAATGAAAAAATTAAGAAAAAAGCACTGCCATTCTTTTCTACTGAAACTTAACATAATTTTAACATAACATAAAATTATGTTAATTTTCAGTAGAAATCTGTATGCACCATCCATATTGTGAAGCTAAAATTCATTAAACAATATTTATGTAAGAACAACTGTCATAATTTATTTTAATAGTTAAAGAAAATGAGACTATTTGTTTAACTGATGTGGAAAAAGTTATAGTTTTAGAATTTCAACATGTTTTGCAGGTTAATCACTTTTAGCCTTCAACCTTTCAACTGTCTATTACATGTCTATTTTATGCCTTGAACCATGACCATCTTATCCTTAGGGAACTTCAAGCGTAAGTTTCAAAATTGTTTTGAATCCTCACTGGCTTAGACTGAGCATAAATCTTATAAAAATGCATATTCCTGGAATCCACACACAGAGATTTCTAATGTGTAGGCCTAGAATAGTTCCAAGGAATTGGTAATATGAACCCCATGGGGTTGTTGTCTATACTGAAATTTGAGAATCACTGGGCTGAAAAATAAATAGTCTTTACTTCTTCTTGTTATTTATCATTTAATTCAAATATTGCATAATTGTAGATAAATAGTACCTGCTCTGCTGTCAGCTCTCTGAATTATGACTGTTTTTAAAAAAATGATTGAAGCATAAACTAATTTTAAATACTGTACTTTATCCCAGGCAACCAGCTCTACCAAGGTACTAGTGGAGCATGTATTTCCTAAATTACTTGCAGGCTACCAACAGAGATAATTTTCCTGCAGGATACAGGGACAATTTTATTCTTCACTTTCTGTATTTGAAGGACCAGGAACTTTATCAAAGCATTTCTTATGATAAAAATTATCTTATTTTGTTTGTACTGACTAAAAAAAATTCACAGGTGTAAAAAAACACAAACCCCAAAAACAAAACAAAATTCAGTTATTTAAAGCAAGTAGTATTGCTATGCATCTATACATAATTTGTATAACAAATATCTGAGGAAACAGTTAACATCAGGGGACTATTCTAGGTTGATTTTTTAACAAGGTTCAATGAAAGAAATAAAAATTATGCCATAATGATTGCTTTTAAAGCAAATAAATTTCAGATTTGCATAGTTCACATATTTGGATTGTTATCACAGAGTTTGAAAGGAAGCAACTTATTAGCTACAACACATAATTACCAACCAAGCAATTAAATCAATTAGTACATACATATTCATCATATGTGCTAATTGTCTGCTCTCTGCAAAGTATTGTGCTAAGAACAAGAGAGAATACTAATACTCCAAAAAATGGAGAATACTAAATTAGTTTCTACTTCTGGGAGTTTATACTTAGATACGAACATAAGACATATATAAATCAAGAAATAAAAACTTTGTGTCTCTTTTATGTATTAAGAAGGACTCAATATGTGAAACAGTTCACTAACTGCAAAGGATAGGAATGAAGAAGAAAAGAGTCCAAGTGATAGGTAAGGGCTTCACCAGTAGATAGTTGGTGCTCAGATTCAAGGAGCTTATTGGGATCTGGACGCTCAGAATCACAGCATTAAAATAAGTAACAGAGGCCCTAAAACAAATTCCTTTATTTCATTGGAGACAAAGTAAGATTCTGGTTTTCAAGGGTAATTGAATGATAATTAAACAGTTTGAAAATTTCACTACATTAAAATACACACGGCAATGAAAGCTATCATACTTTAACATGAATATCTCAGAAGAGAAAATGTGCAAACAAATTTAAAATCTGTTCACATATGCACTTAATTTCAATGAAACCTGAAATATGTAAACTGACATCTATATGTGTAAACAGATGATCATTCTCTTCTTATTACAAAATATGTTCATAACAAACAGGTAAAGGATCACATCCTCTTGTGGTGTTTCTATTTTAGGCAAAATAATAAAAATTTTGTGGCTAATTAAAACAGTATTACTCCAAAGTCACTGTAAGGATTCAGAAACTATGGTAAATGATTTCCCAGATGTATCTGTGAAAGCCTACAGGATTTGAAAGAGAATTTAGTTACTGAATTATATTAAAAGATATCAAACATGAAAAAAATATATGTTTATTATTAAACATGCAAATATTGAGCATAAAGAAGGAATAATTTTCTAATTTTCTATACTAGACTAATTTTATTGTTCCTGGGCATAGTTGTAGATTAGAATTCAGTATACTTAATACTTGTTTTAAAACATGTTTCCACAATTTTGTTTTCAATGACACTGACAGGTTGATCCAGCATGTATGTAATATGATGTAAGAAATAAAAACATGGTTAATTTGCAAATTATCTCTTTATTATTTGCTGTTTATAAACCTTTTTCTAGATAAACCCTTTCTTAATTTGTATATTTTACATATATTTTTTAGTGAGAAATTTAAAAATTCCTACGTACCTTACTGTGATCTTTTGAACTTTTAGTAAAGGCAACAATTTGTTCTATAAATTGGAAAAAAATAGTATTTTAGACAAAATGTATTTTCTCATTTCAGTGTTTTAACAATTTGAAATGACTTATTTCCTAAAGATATATAACCAATTACTTTGCTATTGGATTCCTTTACTCATCATTTTTATACGTGAATAAAGAAAACACTCATTCAGTAAAATTTCAGTTTAGATTATGCTTCTCTTAGATATTGTGCATTTTAAAATGAGTTCTACCATGTGATTTTGAGGGGTGAGCATGGGTTGTTTGAACAATACATTTTATTTGCCATTAAAATATTAAACATTCAAAATTTCTTACAAAAATAATTCTAAACATCACTGAAGATTTTATTGATATTCTAGAATCAAAATTATGGATATTAATTTATATATGTATAGGTTGAACTAGGTGTATCAGCTTTGTTCTAGATAATGGGGTTGCAAAATGATTTCTTCCCTAAATTTTTTTTTGTATTTGATTTTTTTCTGTCTTTTTAGCACTAGCACACTTTGAATTCGAATTTGAAGCTCCGAATTTGCAGTGGGCTTGGAAGCCAGAAAACAAACAAACAAAAAAAAGTTTTATTAAAATGAATGAAATATAAGGATGAGTAAGGCTGAGGGAGACTCTAAAGGTATTTTTGTTGTTGTTATTAGAAAAATCTGTTTACATTATGGATGTGCTGATTAGACAGAAATCTATGATTCTAAACAGATATTAATATGTGTGTGTATTTTTTAAAGTAATAAGCATTTTTTCTGTTCAATAATTTGATGATTAATGAAAAGGAGATTACAAAATGAGTATTTCAGATAAAATAATGTGCTTTCCATACCATTACCATGAAAACAATTTACAGAGTGTCTGAAGTTGGGGATCCTCAGAAACAGACCCTGAAACAGGAGTCTGATTTGCAATTACTTTATAAGTTAATGGTTCCAAGAATGATGGGTCAGAATAAGAAGGTTTCAAGAGCAAAGAGAAGAGTGTGTCTAGGTGGATTGAAGAGCAGAGGGCACTGCTGTGAGCAGGTGAGCCCTTCGGGGATGTGTAGAATGCTGTGAGAACACAATTCACAGATAGAGTACTTTGTTTACCGAAGCCCCATTAATCACTCTTTGATGACTGTGGTTGAGGAAGGTGAGTCGGGGTAGAAGATGATGAGTATTTAATTCCCCACACTTCTACCCTCCTCTCACATTATTGCCAGCATAGGAATTTATCAGGAAGAGTCATAATTGCTTGAAGTAATAAGCTGTCCATCCATATGAGAAAAGTGAAGGCTGAGTATATGAAAGAATACTGCTGCCTGGGTCTTCTGCAGAGGAGAAAGATGGCACATGGAGACACTTAGGGGTAGTTCAAAACAAAAAAGTCAGGTTAATCTGATGTATACAATGTTGCATCCTATATGCTTGATGTGCCCTACATCTTTCCTTAAATGCTACCTATGTAAATATTAGACCACTGTGGCTTTGTCTCTATGCTAGGGAAATCAAGGAACATCACTACCTGCTGAGGAGTAAGGCACAGAGTGATTGTGATGCTCAAAAAAAAATTATTACTGATGTTTCTAGATCCCAACAAACAGCCAGGATCAAGTACCTCTCTGACCTTATGAGTGCACAAAACTGCTAAGCCAAAAATCAGACAACGTGCTTCTCACCTGATGTACATTGCTTGAATGTAAACAGACTTTTGCAATTACACAAACTGTTACTTGGATTACTATAGTAGCTTCCGTGTTACAAGGAGTGTCTGATGTAGTTTTCAAGATAAAACTAGGATGGCATATTTGTATAATAAACATTCAAAATGACATAAATGTAATGATATGGAGGTACTGAAAACATGTTTGCATTATTTAAAGTGACAAATGTTAATTCAGTGGATAAACAATCTGTCACCTGCTTGGGACAGACTCTCAAAGCTGTGGGAATCAAACTGAAGCGTGACTTGTTGAAAGTCATTTGGGAAGCACCTGTTCTAGACGAAAGGATAAATGACTTTTATTCCAGGCTTATGTATTATTTGAAATGTGTGGTCATTTGCTACAGAGATGGCATCATTAAGAAGATTTAGGAGATCAAGACCATCCTGGCTAACATGGTGAAACCCCGTCTCTACTAAAAAATACAAAAAACTAGCCGGGCGAGGTGGCGGCGCCTGTAGTCCCAGCTGCTCGGGAGGCTGAGGCAGGAGAATGGCATAAACCCGGGAGGTGGAGCTTGCAGTGAGCTGAGATCCGGTCACTGCACTCCAGCCTGGGCTGCAGAGCGAGACTCCGTCTCAAAAAAAAAAAAAAAAAAAAAAAAAAAAAGGAAAAAAGACTTATCCAGTTCACAGATGTTGCACTCACCAAGGATCAGAAGCAGCTGAACTCAAGAAGTCTTGAAATATAGATTATGACACAGGTGGAGCTTCTAGATCTGGTAATTATATACTGTATTAAAAATTATTTTTTGAGACAAGGTCTTACTGTCCCAAGCAGAGGCCTCTTGCAGATAGCTGGGACCTCTGTCACCCAGGCTGGTAGGCAGTGGTGCCAACATGGCTCACTGCAGCCTCAAACTCCTGAGCTTAAGCAATCCTCCTGCCTCAGCCTCCTGAGTAGGTGGGGGTACAGATGCATATCACCATGCTGAGCTAATATTTTAATTTTTTTATAGAAATAAAGTCTTACCATGTTGCCCAGGCTGGTCTGGAACTCCTGGGATTAAAAGATCCTCTAGTCTCAACCTCAGCCTCACAAAGTGTTGGGATTATCGTCATGTGCCACCATACCTAGCCAAAAATTAATTTTTAAATAATTATTAAATAAAACTATTGAATAATTAAATAAATGGACACAGATCTTGTGTTCTTTTTTTTTTAAGGACAGTGTTTAATAGTTCTATACTTATCTTAATTTAGTAAATTTATCCTGTTTATCCTAAAACTGTACAGAACAATTTGAAAAATTTTTTGTATAGTGTGTAGTTACTATACATGTGTCAAAAGTTTAATATGTCAAAATGTATTTATCTTTTTTAGAGTTTTGGATTTCTCAAATGGCTTATCACAGATGGTTAGATTTTTAATTGTTATATATTCTGATCATAATAATAAATACAATTCAGTAATACCCTGGAGAGAAAGTTATTAAACCTGCAAACATATTCCTTAATGCAATTTAAAAGCATATTAATTTAGTTCAGAAAGTAGGTGTTTTCCAACCGTGTTGTAAAGATAAGAGTCAGATATCACAATTGTTAATAAAATAATCCTTTTCAGAAAATTTGGTCAAGCAAATAAGTTATTATATAATCTGTACACTGATTAAAACAAAAACAAAACAAACCCCACCTTTCCCTACACACACAATCTCCCAGCCTCTTCTTCTAATCCAAAACACTATAAATGAAACTTTCATAACTATTCTTTGGCCTACAAAATTAATTTAAAATATTGGAAAATTAATCCATAAAATGTAAAGTGTACACACATTTAATGTACTCCATGGTCAGAATAACCGTAATTATCCTTCTTCCTAGAATATGTTATCTTTTGGATGAGATTATATGAACTTTAAAGATTACATGCTGCAGATGAAGAGACAGGAATAATATGATTAAATAAATCTATGTTAACTCAATACTAATACAAAGAGACAGTGACAATATAAAAGTAAATACTATAGAAGGAAAGAATTTAACACTGATATATTTCAAAACATTTTAAAATTTAGTTAAGACTTAAAAATCATTGCAGATGAACAGAGTAGCCTTTTTTCTATGTATTACAAAGTGTTCTAAACTATACTAAGTAAACACAATTAAGTTATTATTTTGACATTAAGACCACCAATAATTTCTAAAATGATGTCCCAACCAAAGATGTCTCTTCTGAGTCTCAGACTGGCATAACTAAAAAGACAGCAATCCAGAGGCTAGTGGCTTTCCTCTTCTTTCATCAGTCATAAAGTTCTAGTTAATTTCACTTCCTCAATTATTCCATTAATCTAATATTTTGGTTTTTCCATCATCTCTTAGATGGATTCCTAAAACTGCCTCTAAGGTGGTCTCCACACTTCTGATTTTATTCCGTTTTCCAAGCTACCACACCAGTGACGTTTCTAAACTAAAATTTTGATGGGCCACTACTCTCTGTATGGATGACATATAAATCATGTAATAGCCTCACTTCCATAACCCTCTCTCTTACCATGGCTCCAATATCCTACTTTATATGTCCAAAAAATACTGCTCTTCTTCTGGTCTCCAATCCTGTAAGGATGCTGTTCTTTCAGCTTAGATTATTAATATCTTCATCTTTACCTGATTGTTTTTTGCACTCATCTTCAAGATTTCACTATGGATGTCTGGGCTAAATTATATAACACCAAAAATGTGGGTTATTTACTCCTATCGTATGTTCTACTCCTAAATCGAACCTGTAATACGAAAAATGTGGAAAATTTAGGGAACATATTTTCTGGTATTACCTGTTTTCTTCTTTTTGCAACTTCAAGAGTTCCCAACACCAAAATGCCTAATAACAATTATTATCAGAAATAATTAATAATTATTAATCTTACTCTTATTAAGACTACTTTGGATATAGTAACATAATCTCTAACTTTTCTATCTGTCTACTGCAATGGCAGTATTTATTTCAATATGTAGTATTTTAGGGAATGTGGAAAAATATAGTTACTTAAAGAATTGGGTGAACTTCAATGAAGAAAAAGCCAAATTTGTTTTGTGTGGTAATGTAGGTTTCATCCTAGCCATTTAATCTAATACATGAATTTTATGCTAGTTGAGTTATGCTACTTGGAATGGATCATGTGTCATTACATCACTCGAAAACCTATCAAAATCCTCAAAGCAGTAAACATTCTATTGGTCTTACAAACCAGAAAATTGACACTCACAAAGGCTGATTACCTTGCTCAATGTCATAGAGTAAATTTTGAAGACAAAGATCAAATTCAATTCTTTTAAACTCCAAACCATTACACCATTCTGCCTCCTATGATCAATCAATCTAGACTTCTCAAAAAACAAGGGCACACTAGTAAACCAAGGTAATTTATTTGTGTCTTAAAAATATAAGCAGAAACTTCCACTATGAAAACTTTGTTTTATCATCCTTATCATCAATATAATTCATCAAAATGAAAAAGCGGCAAGGGAGAGATTGCTTTATTTCCAATTTATGATTCCAAAGAGCTACTGTTTATAGGGATGTAATCTTACAATTTTCTAACTAATAAAACTGCCACATCAATAGACAGCTTCAGCAATAATATCTATACGGGATTAATAAAAGGAAATGTTTCCTTTTATACACTTTTTATTTTTCACAGTATGTACAAAGAATAGTTGTAATACAATATATGTGGTGATAGCCTCATTGAACATAGACTCACAGCAAAGCCTTAGTAAACTAAAAAATCATAACTGATCTGGATGAGAATAATGACTGGAAAAGATGTCTGGTAACTACCAGCTAAATAAACAGTTATAACTAAACCAATAATTCTACTCATAGTTCAAATACATTTTTTTCTAAAATATAAAGCATCAATCTTTTACAAATAGAGAACTACTATATTAATCTCTTATTATCAAAAGGAAATACTAACTTTTAAAGAAAAAAAATGTTCGATATGTTTTCTATTGTAGAAGAAGTAATACAGACTTTTTATGCTTGAAGATATTCCTCAATATGAAGATATTTAAAATGGGACTTTGTATTTTATTTTGTTTTGATGCTAGACTCTACTGACTTTCTAGAAGGAGTTCAATTTGCCTCACCACTTTCTTCCCCTTTTATTCTTTTTCTTTTTTATTTGACTTTCAATATATAGTCCAATAGAATCAAGTCTTGATCCTTTTTTAAATTTAACATATGCTCATAATTGAATTATTTGAGAACTACTATATTAATCTCTTATTATCAAAAAGGAAATACTAACTTTTTAAAGAAAAAAAATGTTCGATATGTTTTCTATTGTAGAAGAAGTAATACAGACTTTTATGCTTGAAGATATTCCTCAATATGAAGATATTTAAAATGGGACTTTGTATTTTATTTTGTTTTGATGCTAGACTCTACTGACTTTCTAGAAGGAGTTCAATTTGCCTCACCACTTTCTTCCCCTTTTATTCTTTTCTTTTTTATTTGACTTTCAATATATAGTCCAATAGAATCAAGTCTTGATCCTTTTTTAAATTTAACATATGCTCATAATTGAATTATTTGCTAGACTCAGTCATGACATTTATTTTCTATACATTTATCCTAATACATATTTTATTATGTTGTTTAGTTTCTTTATTCAGATACCAATATTCTCTGTTTATATTAGAAAAAAGTATATTTTCATCTGGCAAGCTTGGATTTTTTTTTTCTTTTACTCTATTGTTACTTTTCTTTCCCACTGTAATACACTGCTTTTTAAAAATAAATTATTAAAATGAATTAAAGCACAGCATGGATAAACAAATAACAATGTAATTGCACAAGGAGACAAAGATTGTTTTATGGAAAAATAAGATCACTTATGCAATTTAGTTATGCAATTTTCTATATTCTGAAGAATTACAAGGCATTAAGTCATTAGTGGGAAGAAAGAACAGCATTATTTCTGAGAAGCAGGCATAGAAATGCAGAAAATATATGCCTTTGATCTAAATGACAGAAGTAAATTTGCCAATGGCATAATAGTATTAGGCATGTTTAAACGAACCTATATTACTTGAAATGCAGGTTCAATATTTTTCAGTTTGAAGAGGCCATTCAGTGTCAAGCATAAATGAAATTAAGTTATATACATAATATCTATAATAGAATTTGCTACATTAATGCTTACAGATGTGGGTTAATATTTTATTTGCATACATCCCCTAGTCTTTCCTGTTCTTTGGTTGGATTTATCACAAGTCTGCAGACATGGCTTGCTACTGGAAATGGACATAAGCAATTAAATTTTCAGTTTGAAATGAGTGAAAGATTCCACTCCAGCTGTATTTGCTAAGCCTTTTCGTAGCTGCACTGATAAGGCAAAAAGAGTTTTGAGAGTGAGAAATCTAAAGTGGAGATGCAAATCTCATGCTCTGTTGCTATATTATTATCTTTGAATATGCTGATCCTGACTAGCCTCAAACTAGCTGTACTAGAACTGAAAAGAAAAGAGGAAGGGGTTACGGTTCTTACTTTCTGAACTGCACTACATCCATTTTTTAGTACACTTTTATTACAGTGAAACACAATTTTATTAATGTATGCTTAAAGTAATTTTTCTTTCATAAATTGTTAAATACTCAGAATATAAAACTGCACTCCATTTATATTTCTAGTTGTTGCTCCTCACACACAGAGTCACGTATCTGTATCACGCATTTATATCTAAATGGTGTTATATTATGCTTAATCAATCTTCTCAAATAAATTGATTGAATAAATGTTGAGTTTTATATATATATATACTTTTTTTTTTTTTTTTTTTTTTAGACGGAGTCTCACTCTGTGGTCCGGGCTGGAGTGCAGTGGCCGGATCTCAGCTCACTGCAAGCTCCGCCTCCCAGGTTCACGCCATTCTCCTGCCTCAGGCTCCCGAGTAGCGGGGACTACAGGAGCCCGCCACCTTGCCCGGCTAGTTTTTTTGTATTTTTTAGTAGAGACCGGGTTTCACCATATTAGCCAGGATGGTCTCGATCTCCTGACCTCGTGATCCGCCCACCTCAGCCTCCCAAAGTGCTGGGATTACAGGCTTGAGCCACCGCGCCCGGCCAAGCTATATTTTTAAACAAAATGGAAGTATTTTTAATATTTCTGTGACAATTAAAAACAATTTATTGGTTTTAATTTATATGTTCTAAGGATGCTATTCCTTAACTATTTAGCTGGGAATAGTTACTATTAGTATTTATCAAAGTTGAAAAATACACAAACACTCAAAATCGTGCAGGGATTTTCCTGCCAGTTTAATCATCTGCATTCCAATAGATATATATTTTTTCAAATAGCTGTGCAGAGTCATTTTAATATGACTAAACAGATACTTCCTCAGTAAATTTTAATGTAGCAATAATCTCACCAGGTAAACTGCTGGTATTGTTACTACTAAGATGAACCATTGGAAAAAGTAAAATATCTGGGTAATTATGTTTTAAATGTGAACGTTCTGTTTTAAAAAGGTATAGCAAGAAATGCAAGCAATTTTATTATTGGATTCAGAGTAGTTTGCATTTTTCCCCCCTTGTCTATACCTCCACCTTTCAGTGATACAAATATGTATTATGGGTAGAAAATTTGTGACAGTTGTTAGAATCAAAATGGGGCCACTAGTGCTAAAAAATCCCTTACGAAGCCCGGCAAGGTGTTGACAAGGGAGCTCTCAGACACAAGTGCATCATAGCAAGAGCTATCACACAAGGTTCTGCTGAAACCACAACCTTGCATAAAGGCCATTTTCCAACTCTGCACAAAAGAAATTCTTCTGCCAGGACATCTGCCTAGCAAGTGTCTGTCCAGTCTTTGACTGATCCTTACAACCAAGAATAATTATCTCAAAATAACTATATAATCCTCCTCATTTTTCCTTTAAAAAATGTGTGTCTTCCTTTACCTACCTAAACATGCACATAGTTTTCTATGGCATACATATTCCCATTGCAATCCCTTTTTCAAATAAATACAATTTTATTTTAGAAAGTCTCCTACTTGATTGTTTAGGTTGACAAACTAAAGACAAAAATGATCAAATTTTTTATTTCTAACATTTAGCATGAAGCACCCAAATAATATGATGTGCCTCTAAACTCTATTTGTTGAATGGAACCAAGGGTAGGATTCATGTGCATCCATGTGAAGAGACCACCAAACAGGTTTTATCAGAGCAATAAAGCTTTTTAATCACCTTGGTGCAGGCGGGCTGAGTCTGAAAAGAGAGTCAGCGAAGTAAGATAGGGGTGGGGCTGTTTTATACGATTTGGGTGGGTTGTGGGACAAAAAGGCTACAGGGCACAGTCCAGGTCCTTGTGTAAGAATTCCAACTACACAGCCCTACGCTTTGGCTGTGTGTAATGAAAAGGGTTGGGATGAGTCAGGGAGAGCTAGTGTGGGAGTAGTCTCTAAAGCTGTCTTCAATGAATGGAAAGAGGAGTGGGGAAAGAATGTAGGATCTATGGGGTAGCTAGGTTTATCTAGAACAGAATAATGGGTTGTGGAGGGAAGTATTGAGAATAGGAGAGTATATGACTTTGGCACTACGGGGTGGAGAGGCAAAACAATTTGGTTGATAAGGTGCAGATACTGAACTAACCTGTAAGGCTTGTCCAGTTTTAGGACAGGTAAAATGGGAGAATTGTAAAGAGAGTTTATAGGCTTTAAAAGGCCATGCTGTAACAGGAGAGTGATAACAGGCTTTAATCCTTTTAAAGTGTTCTGTGGGATGGGATGTTAGCATTGATTGGGGTGAGGGTGATTAGGTTTTAATGGGCTAGTAAGGGGTGCATGATTGGTCACCAAGGAGGGAGTAGAGGTGTCCTATACCGGGGATTAAGGTGGAGAGATACAAGGGGAGGATGTGAAGGAGGCTTTGAACTGGGGAAAAGGGAGGCAATGAGGTGTGGCTGTAGCCTATGAATAGTCAGGGAAGCAGATAATTTAGTTAAAATGTCTCATTCTAATAAGGGAACTGGGCAGGTGGGGATACCTAAAAAGGAGTTCATAAAATAATACTGTCCGATTTGGCACCAAAGTTGGGGAGTTTTAAGAGGTTTAGAAGTCTGGTCGTCAATACCCACAACAGTTATGGAGGCAATGGAAACAGCCCCTTGTAAAGAAGGTAACGTGGAGTAGGTAACCTCCGTATTGATTAAGAAGGAGACAGACTTACCCTCCACTGTAAGAGTTACTCAAAGTGTCTGTGATGGTCCAGGAGGCTTCCGAGATGACTGGGCAGCTTCAATCTTCTGCTGCTAAGTCGAGAAGATCTGGGAAAAAGTCAGAGCCTTGGGCCAGTTGGACAATCCAATTTCCAGTGAGGTCCCACATAGATGGGACACTACTTAGGAGGACTCCTGGACTGCGGCCATTCCTCAGCCCAGTGGCCAGATTTCTGGCACTTGAGCCAAGATCCTGATGGAGAAGTTCCTGTAAGAATCCTTGACTGCTGTGGCTTAGGCATTTTGAAGTTCTTGTGTGCTGGAGATGTGGCTGGAGTTTCTCTCACAGTGGAGGCAAGGAATTGCAACTCAGAAATACGTTGCTACTTGACTGCCTCTACTCTATTATTGTACACCTTGAAGGTGAGTTTAATTAAGTCCTGTTGTGGGGTTTGAGGTCTGGAATCTAATTTTTGGAGTTTTGTTTTGTTTTGTTTTGTTTTTTAATGTCAAGAGTTGACTGGATGATAAAATGCATATTGAGAATAAGACGGCCTTCTGGCCCTTCTGTGTCTAGAGCTGTAAAGCGTCTCAGGGTTGCTGCCAAACGGGCCATGAACTGGGCTGGGCTTTTCATATTTGATGAAAAAGAGCCTAAATGCTAACTGATTTGGGAGAGACTGGATAAAGAAAAAGGAGCATTAACCTTGACTATGCCTTTAGCTCCAGTCACGTCTTTAAGAGGAAATTGTTGGGCAGTTGGGAGAGGGCTAGTCGTGGAATGAAACTATAAGGCAGACTGGGTGTAAGGAAGGGAAGTGATAGAAGGATTAAAGGGTGGAGGAACAGGGGCTAAGGAAGAACTGGGACCTGGGAAGGAGCAGCAGCCTGGGGAGGAGGGGAGAGGTCATATGGGTCCCTAGAAAAGGAAGATTAGAAAGACTCAGCAATGCTTGGGGTTGGGATTGAGGAGACAGGCGGGAGGGAAAGAAGGAAGATTTGAGATAAACAGAGATTAGGGATGGATCGATGTGTAAAAGAATGCCTGTACATCAGGCACCTCAGACCACTTGCCCATTTTATGACAATAATTATCTAGATCTTGTAGGATGGAACAACCAAAAGTGCCCATTTTCTGGCTATTTGGAACCATTGTTGAGTTTGTATTGGGGTTAAGCAGCATTGCAGAAGAAAATAAGACATTTAGGTTTTAGGTCAGGTGTGAGCTGAAGAGGTTTTAAGTTCTTGAGAACACAGGCTAAGGGAGAAAAAGGAGGAATGGAGAGTGGAAGTTTGCTTATAGTGAAAGAGGCAAGTCCAGAGAAAAGAGAGGGTAGAGACATGGAGAGAAGGGGTGAGGAGTGTTTGTCCCCCAGGAAAGTGGTACTTGCCACTAAGGGTAAAGGATCAAGGCAGGCCTCCCTGCGGTGATCAGACACCTCTGAAATGTGGGTGAATAATCAAGCAGGCATCCCTGCAGTGATTAAACATCAAGGGACGATCGTCTTCCTGAGTCCGTGACCGGCACGGGAGTTTTGGTTTCACAGATAAAATGTGTCTCCTCTTTCTCTACCAGAAAAGGAAAGGAACTGAAATTAAGAGAAAGGAGAGATTCAAGCATGGTGCCAAGATTGAAAGGAGATACAGGTTGAGGGATAGTGAGAGAGATTGGAGAAGAGAGTAAAAAGAGGCCGCTTATCCAATTTGAAATTGGTGAGATGTTCCTTGGGCTGGTTGGTCTGAGGACCTGAGGTCATAGGTGGATCTTTCTCACGGAGCAAACAGCAGGAGGACAGGGGATTGATCTCCCAAGGAAGGTCCCCCCATCTGAGTCACAGCACCAAATTTCACGTGCGTGTGTGAGCAACAAAGCTTTTTAATCACCTGGGTGCACGGGCTGAGTCAGAAAAGAGAATCAGCGAAGGGAGATAGGGGTGGGGCGCATTTACAGGATTTGATTGGGTAGTGGAAAATTACAGTCAAGGGGGGTTTTCCTCTTGCAGGCAGGGGTGGGGCTCACAAGGTGCTCAGTTGGGGAGTTTCTGAGCCAGGAGAAGGAATTTCAGGAGGTTAATCGCTCAGGTAAGGTGGGGCAGAAACAAATCACAATGGTGGAATGTCATCACTTAAGGCAGGAAGCAGTCATTTTCACTTCTTTTGTGATTCTTCACTTGCTTCAGGCCATCTGGATGTATACATGCAGGTCACAGGGGATATGATGGCTTAGCTTGGACTCAGAGGTCTGACAGTAGGTTTATTGTTTCTATTTGTACATTAAAAACTGATTTGTAAAAAATATAGACAAAATATTTCTAAATCAATAGGTACATTCTTCATAATTTTTAGGGTTTTTTTTCAAGTTTGTACTGTAAGTTCTGCTTTTTAAAACTAAGTTTGAGTTTATTCTCTCCTTGATCTTAGGAATTGTTCTTTTAGAAAGCAGTAATTTAAATGTGAACTGACTATGAAAATGTTGTTTGGTTTAACACTATACAACATGTAACATTACACATACTACTCAACTAAAAGAGGATAATGAAATACTAAATGAAGCAAATAAAACATTCATCTTTTTTCGTAAACATACTCTAAATTACTTTTTGTTTTTCTTAAGATGGAGTGCTGCCGGGCGCGGTGGCTCACGCCTGTAATCCCAGCACTTTGGGAGGCCAAGACGGGCGGATCACGAGGTCAGGAGATCGAGACCATCCTGGCCAACACGGTGAAACCCCGTCTCTACTAAAAATACAAAAAATTAGCTGGGCGTGGTGGCAGGCTCCTATAGTCCCAGCTACTTGGGAGGCTGAGGCAGGAGAATGGTGTGAACCCGGGAGGCAGAGCTTTCAGTGAGCTGAGATCCGGCCACTGCACTCCAGCCTGGGTGACAGAGCCAGACTCTGTCTCAAAAAAAAAAAAATGGAGTGCTTGTATGACTTTCTGGGGTTACAAATGTTTCTGTTTTATTTTATTATGCTTTCAGCATTTGCCATTGCTTTTAAACAATCTTGACCCTTTGGATGGCTGAAAATAAAATGTATTTTTAACAGAAAATTTGCTATTTTAGCATTCTTCAATTAAATCTGCCTGTTTAGTACAGAATCACAACTATTGTAGTTTTAATTTTTAAAACAGTTCACAATTGCTTCAAACACGTGGCTATTGATAACCACAATGTCTATGAATGTTTCCATCATCTTAACACATCACTGTGAGGATAGGAGAAAAAAAGAAAGTTACGATGATTACATATTGAGACAACTGAAAGTCAGAGATATAGAAGACAAAGATAATAGTTTATTAGGAAATGTATGCACTATATACAAGCATTTGATAAAACATACTGGTATATTTAAACATGCAATACAGAGGTTATAGAGTGCTTATATTTGTTCAGAGAAATATTGAACAAATAGACATGTTATTGTAATTCTTTTATCTTATTCCTCTCAAATTCATAATCACAGTGTCATTTTAAAATTAATTACTCAGTGGGACACACTGGCTCACGCTTGTAATCTCAGTACTTTAGGAGGCCAAGGCAGGAAGATTGCTTGAGCCCAGGAATTTGAGACCAGACTGGGCAATACAGTGAACCCTGTCTCCACAAAAAATACAAAAATTAGCCAGGCATGGTGGTGTGAGCCTGTAGTTCCAGCTACTTGGCAGGCTGAGGTGGGAGGATTGCTTCAGCCCAGAAGGTCGAGACTGCAGGCTGCAGTGGGCCATGATAGTGCCACTGATCTCTAGCCTGGGTAATAGAGTGACACCTTGTCTCAAAAAAAAAAAAAAAAAATTACTTTGTCTTCAGATTCATTCTGGTGACAGTTAATATACACATCCAAATACAGAATGGCAGGAAATAAACCCTTCTACCACAAAGCAATTTTTTTTTTTTTTTAAAAAGGGCATAGAACCACTGGATGATAAATATGTTTTATGTTTTAACACAGAAAAATTTGTAATAATATTCATCTATATATATTACTTTATCTGAAACTTCTCGTTTAATATTCACAGTTTATTTTGTAGTTTACTTCTTTAAAGTGTTTGCCTCTAAAATGGAGTTACAGATGTCTTTCCATTGTTTTCTTATAATATGTATTCTTCTTAGCACATATATTGAAACTATATATATTATAATCATGTACTTTTCTTTATTCTTATATGCATTCTGTTTGATTCTACAGATTGTAAGCAGCATAGCAGTCTGGGGGGACTTTGCCAAGTAATTGGCATTTAATAAATATCCTTTAAATTAACAACAATTATTTTATGCAAGATGATATGTTGGCTAAAAGATTATTTTATAGTATATAAATGGGAATAAAATTAAATGAATAATATATTGTGTGACTTTGATTTCAGAATGCAGAGCTTCAGATAAAATACCAAAAAAAAAAAAAAAAAAAAAAAAAAAATGGCATGCAAGCTATACAGGTCAGTTTAAAAAAAATCAGAACAGCAACAACAACAAAACAACCAAAAGCCTCAATTGGCTCCCAATTTTATGTCCAATTTTATAGACATTAATATCATAACATGGGTATTACCACTAGATTACAAGAGAGAAAATTGAAGTTCAGAGCTTTCAATCAGTTGACCACACTGACCAGCAATAAAGAGCTCAGCTGGAATTTAAAAATTAGGTCAGTTAAGTATCATAGCCTGTACCTTCCCTGCTTTACCACCAGTTTTGGGTCCCAATGGAAGTGCTAAGTTTATGGCTTTGTCACCCCCCCCGCAAAGTAATCCTTTGGAGAGCTAGACCATCATCTTTTCCTTCTGTGCACTGTCACAAATTTACCTGGTGTTTGTGATATAATATGTATTTAATAAATATCTGTTGAAGTGAATATGAGTTTTTAGATAAATGTTAAATACACATATCACAAGTATGTAATGGTTTTAGGGAGCCTGTAATTTGGATCTCTGAAAGTATTTAGATTCACATTGTAATTAGAATATGCTTAGGTTTCATCAGTAAAAATATCAATCAAATCTACAGAAAGCAAAGACCATATTACTTGGTAAAGGTCATTTCATAACTAAATGCTCAAAAACAATCAACTTTTGGTATTCAAATAGAATAAATTATTAAAAATATTTGTGAATTTTCAAATCGTATAACTAAACTGATAGAATACTAGCACATTTTATTTAAGGGTTGTAATGCATGGAAAAAAAAATAACAAAAACGACCTCTGGATTTAAAAGCTAAGCAGTGCTTGCAATGACAGAATGTCCCAGAAATAACTCTTAATGACTCCCAATCAACAGAGTGTTGCATTTTCATCCTACACATTTCTGATGATTATTTAACACTATCTTTTAAGGTTTCAGTTTTATGGAGGAGGGGAAAAAAGAACAATAATTTAGTTTAATATTGAAATAGTGATTAGTACTGACAAGCTATGTGAATAAGGTCTATTATCTACCAGATTTTTAATTACCTTTTTAAAAATATATAAATGTTCTGGGATTTTACTTTTCTTCATTATACCTGTTAGACCCTGAACTTTTAATTTCAGACTATTAATTACTATGATATCCCCAGGTCATTTCCTACTCTCTGTTTCTGCAAGATTAATATCATCCTAAACATTTACGTTACCTCTCCTTTTCTATCTCCCCAGAGAGCTAACTTAACTTTACAGACACTGAATTTCACATCTTTTTGTTGCTGCCATAGCAAATTTCTATTTCTTTTCTTCTTAACAATATCATCCTTAGTGCTAACATTGTTTCCTACTTTATCACTAAATTTTATTGTCAGGAGATTCTGCTGTGGAAATTCAATTGTCTGTAAATCTGAGCGGGAGTAAAGCTGCTAAAATCATTGTGAGTCTTATTTAACTGTCTGGCACATAAATCAGGTAGATTTTATTCGATTTCAGTGGGGTGTTTTTCTAGACCTTAGCGATCTAACACATACTGATATTAACTAACTGCACATTCAAGTGCATATTATTGCTTCAAAGAGGGATAATTCATCCGGTAAGGACAGCCTATCTTTTTAAAAGGCAATCATCAAGAAACATGTCTGAGTAATGTCATCCTGGGTCAGTGATATAAAAGGGGACTAGAAACTCAAAACTTTTCATTGTTGTCATTACTTCATTCTATGCCCTCAGACTAGTCCTTAAAAGCTAGGCATATTGCATTCCTGTTGTATATCATTTCAGTCTATCACTACTGGCATGGAAAATAATATTTTTATAGTGATATAGTCAGTTATTATTGTTGGCTGTATTTCTACACACATTAATTTTATTGTGTTCTTTAAATCTACCAACAACCGTACATAGTAGACTTATCACTGTTATCATCTTAAGGTAGCAAAATGTGAGATTTGAAATTAAAAAATATATATAACTTTTCCATAGACGAAACATTGATGCAGACCAGAATCATGATTTAGGCATAAGATGGCATATGGATATGTGTGTGTGTGTGTGTGTGTGTGTGTGTGTGTGTGTGTGTGTATGTTTAGGATTAGATATATGTACATACATTATGTTAGTATATATATTCTAAAGGTCTGTGTAGATATGTATATAGAAACACAAACATAAACATATATAAACATACACATATACATATATGTATTTAGATTATATCTAATTAAGAAAAATACAAATACATACACAAAAATGTTTAATGAAAATATTGTCAGAGGCAGAGATGGTAAAGAATAATATATAGACATATCCAGGTTGATTTCATTAGAAAAAAGAAATGTATTTGATAAGTCAATTCAGGTGATCATTTAGAGTTTAACAGAATGTCACCTTCCCCTCTTTGCTTGTCACTGATTGTCTTCAAATCCATTTAAACGTATTTTCTATGATTTTCCAGGATCCTTTTTAGCCTGTGCCTGTGATTTCATTTGAAGCCCTCTCTTCAGGTAGCTGAATTGTACCCTGGCTAATCACAGTTAGTTCTCTCAGGCACGCAGGGGCATACAATTGCTGTCATATTGAATAAGCCAAAGAATAGAACTAATTTTTTTATCTGTTTTGGCTTTTTAAAGGAATGCTTATAATGGTGGTTTGTTTCTATTTACATATGTATACAGGTGTTAATTTTGGAAAAGTGAGATTCACTTAAAGAGGATATATCCCAAATAAGGAAAACTAGATTCCATCACCTAAATCCTCAACAGATTAGAATGTGAATGCTACAGTAAATTTTCAGTGAATAAACAAACTAAATAAAATAAATAATCACATTTTAGTGAGGTGTAAGTCAAGATTTTCTGAGTCAGAATGTAAGCTGATTTCCATAAAAAATAATTGACAAAATCTTAAAGAAAAGATTAGAAACACATATATGCATGCAGTAAAAATCCAAAATTTTAAAGGAAAATTAAGAAAACAACCATAAATGAGACATCATAACCACAAGAACTTAGATATTGATCCTGTAAAACATTTCATATAAAATAATATTTCAAATACAGAAGGATTAAAAAAAGAGAGTGTTGCAAACATAAAAAAGGAGCAAGAACTTATCCAAATCATTTAGAAACATATAAACTAGAATTAAGTAGAATTTTTAAACATATAGTATACAATAATTAGGCTGGGCACTCCGGGAGGCCAAGGCAGGATGTCTTGAGCCCAGGAGTTCGGACCAGACTGAACAAAATAAAAATACAAAAAATTAGCTGGTTATGGTGACACACGCCTGTTATCCCAGCTACTCAGGAGGCTGTAGTGGGAGAATCACCTAAGCCTAAAAGGGCGAGGTTGCAGTGACCCCAAATCATACCACTGTACTTCAGTCTGGGCAGCCAGAGTGAGACCCTGTCTAAAAAAAAAAAAAAAAAAAAAAAAAAGAAAATTATTAGAATTAAAAGTTTACTGACTGCAAGAAGTAGGTAATAATATTTATCAGTTGAATGATATTCCTTAAAAATCCATAATGCAACATATTATGAAAAATATATAAAACAAAAGAATGTATGAAAGAGGATAATGGGAATTACTGGTTTTGCTATTTCATTTTAACATTTATTGGCAGATCTAGAAAATACAGGAAAAAATAATAATGGTTTTAACAAATATGTAGAATTACAGAAAAAATACTCTTGGTCATTGATGGTATGGTACCTATTAATGAAATCCAAAATAATTTCCTGACAAATCATGAGACTATGAGATGAAGAATATAGCAATATGGGATTGAGATTTAATAATTGCATTTTTATGCAACAACATGGAGTTGAGACATATGTAATATACTACATGTTTATGAAAAGAGTGAAACTCTGTAAACCATTTCAAGATTTTTTTTCTGAGCCAAATATGAGTGACCACGGCCTGTGGCACAGCCCAGGAGATCCTGAGAACAAGTGCCCAAAGTGGTCCAGAGCAGGTTGGTTTTATACAACTTAGGCAGATATGAAACATCAATCAAATACACTTAAGATATACATTGGTTGGGTCTAGAAAGGCTGGAAAACTCAAGGGTGGAGAGGGTTTGGGGGAGTGACAGGGGTGACTTCTAGGTTATAGGCAGATTTAACATTTTCTGATTGGCATTTGATTGAAAGATTTATCATCAATAGAAAGAAATGTTTGGGTTATGACAGGAAGTTGTCGAGACCAAAGTTTTATCATGCATATGGAGCCTCCAGGTAGCAGATTTCAGAGAGATCCTACATATTGCTTATCAGACTTAAGATCTGTGTTGATATTAAATGCTGGTCAGCTTTTCCTGAATTCCAAAAGGGAGAAGGGCATAGTGAGCCATGTCCAAACCCCTCTTCCAATCGTGGCTTGAACCAGTCTTTCCGGTTAATTTTAGAGGGCCCTGGCCTAGAAGAGGAAGTCCATTCAGATGGTTGAGGGGCCTTAGAATAGTTTTGGCTTACATCCAGAGAGATACATACGTAAATAGATATTTATATGCACATATACATGCATGCATAGTAAACACAGAGATGCATGAACAAAATAAAAATCATTTGAAATAGCCACCAAAAAATATGAAATTCTGAGAAATAAATAGAACTTACATGTAAATAAGGTTTTATTATTCTGAATGTTATAGAACTTTAGTCAATTCTGTGAGTATTGGCTTTATTACCCTTTGCATCTGGGATAACTTCTGGGATAAGCATATGTGCTCAATATGCTCTCTATCTTCTATTCCTAGTCGATCATATTGATTTTCAGATTTTTTTTTTTTTTTTTTTTGAGACAGAGTCTCCCTCTGTCACTCAAGCTGGAGTATAGTGGCATGATCTCAGCTCACTGCAACCTCTGCCTCCTGGGTTCAAGATATTTTCCTTCGTCAGCCTCCCAAGTAGCTGGGATTACAGGTGCATGACACCATGCCAGCTACTTTTTTTGTATTTTTAGCAGAGACGGGGTTTCCCCGTGTTAGCCAGGATGGTCTTGATCTCCGGACTTCATGATCTGCTCACCTTGGCCTCCCAAAGTACTGGGATTACAGGTGTGAGCTACCACGCCCAGTTGATTTTCAGAGATTTTAAAAAACTAATTATAGTCCTTTGACTTTAATTTATATGACCTGCCTTTATATTCGGTCTGAATTATTGACATGAAAACATAATTAAGCATATCTACAAATGTATAAACCTAACCTGTCTGAAGCTGGACTGTAGACATCTACATTATGTACCTCATGGATATTCTGGGATGATGATACTGGTCATATTATAATCCATGCGGTTGGCACCACTTAGAAGGCGACTGCAGTATATGGCTTGTGCAAGATTCCACAACATTCCTCCCCCATGCATGTCCTCCTTCCTGGTCCTCATCACATCAATAAAATAATACCTCTATTCACTTAGTTATTTATGAAAAAAATATAAAAAAATGAATATACATTTTGTGACTTTATCACTGAACTGTCACATCCAAGTTGTATAAATACTCTCAATTATACCTTAACTACATGATAAGGGATGTGTAGTTTCAGGAATGATACAGTAGGAAGCTGTGGATTAAGCCACTACCTATAATCAATTGAATAATTGGGATAACATCTTAATACTGATACCAAAGCAGTATTTTAGGGACAAGATGCAGGACAGCTCCTCTAATAATTATACTAATAAACTGATGGATGAGATCTTTCAATAAATTAATTAGACTGGGGGTGGAAAGATACAGGCTTTAGGGCAATTATAAAGAAAGTGCTTGGTAAATATGCCATATTCTGGTTAGAAAGATTGAAGAAACTCAAAAAGTCTCCAAAATGATAATTCTGAAGAAATCTACCTGTAGAATAACCTCACTGCTGAAAACAAATGTTAAACTTTAACACAGCTGGAGAAAAGAGACATTACTTTCAAAGAAGCAATTACAAGACTATCATCAACTTCAGAAGAGAAGACACCAGAGCGATATCTTCAGAGTGCTATAGGAAAACTAATTCTATCCTAGAATGCAACTGCATGAATAGTACAATGCATGGAAAGATGAAAAGCTAAAATGAAACTATAAAGATTAGTTTCAGCTTTCAAATATTTTATCTTTTACTCCTTATAGTTAGAACTTAGGTTGTGTGGTATAAGAATGGGGTATTAAACTACAGAGGGTAGGGCCAGAATCAGGGAAGAGGGTGAGCCCAAATCATGTATTAGCCACTTGCAATGCTGCTGCCTAACCAGGGAACAGAAAGGGGCTCTGCAGTTTGTAGAATTGAAAAAAAATAATAATAATAACAAGGGAGAAAAAGAGGGTGATATCACCTCTTGATAGATTAATTTGCATCCTGTTTTCACCAAGAATGAGAGCTAATAGCTTCCCTTTCCTAATCCAAATACACCTCCATTCTGAGTCATGGGTCCTTCTTTGCTAAAAATCTGAGCAATAAAATATCAATGTGATGGTTAATTTTATATGTCAACTTAACTGGTTTAAGGGCTGCCCTGGTAGCTTGTAAAACAATAATTCTGGGTATATATAAGGTTGTCTATGGAAGAAATTCACATTTAAATGAGTAGATTGAGTAAGGATTTCCCACACCAACACTGGTGGTTATTATCCAATCCACTGAACAATGTAATAGAACAAAAAAGAGGAGGAAGAGTGAATCAACTCTTCTTGAGCTGAGACATCTATCTTCTTCCCTCAGATGTCAGCACTCCCAGTTCTCAGGCCTTCACACTCAGACTGAATTATACCACTAGATTTCCTGTTTCTTCAACTTGCAGAAAGCAGATCATAAAGTTGGCCTTCATAACCGTATGAGCCAGTTCCTATAAGAAATATCTTCTTAAATATGTTTTCCTATATATCCTACTGGTTCTGTTTCTCTGGGGAACCTTGGAAAACCTCGGCTAATACTATTCACATTTTAGTATTTCCTTAAAGGACTTCATGAAGACTGGCACCCAGGAGATTTTAGAAGATAGAGCCTCCTTCCAAAATGAAGAAGAAGGTAAAGGTTTGAAAGATTGGTGGATGCAGAGGTAGCCCAACATGAGGGAAGACAATTGGAATTTCTGAGACTTGATTCACAAAGCATTATAAATTTTTCAAAACTAGGGAAAATCTATATGTTGTCCCTAGCCAATACTTGGAAAGTGTATTTCTCCATGGAGAAGAACTGACATGAGGTACCTTATTTTGGAGTCTTACTTGGAAGTAGAGTAAATATTTTTAACTGCAAAGTATGAGCTTGACTGCATATATTTCAGTGGCAAACATAAAAGGGGAAAGTCCAGAGACTCTTCTCCTTCAAGTTTATTTATCATGTTATCCAACACAACCTGACCGAAAGCTTCTATAAGACCACAGAATCAAACACAAGTCTCAGTGATGGTGGTCTTATGGCTATTTGGCATTTATTAGCTACTAAGCATTTGAATAATTTTTCTACTTGAGGGTATCTGTTTGTTAGAGGACAAGGCTCTGCTTTAAACAAGGAAAGCCAAGTTGACATATTTTTCCATTTGATATATCTTGTTAACAAGAATATGGTCAATCAGTCAATCAGATATTCCAGCCTGGGATTCTGAATCTTGAGGAAAAGTTAGAAGTACATATGAGACTTTATATCTAGAGTCCAATAGTGACATCGACTGCAAGTCCTGCGCCACATGGTAATCAGTGTCTTAACACTGGAGTGCGATCAGGACTGTCCAGGATAAGCCAGCAGTGTAGTCCTAACCTGACTACTCCTGTGCAATGGCTTTGGGCATGAATTCTGTTGCCCAACCTCTTTGCTTTTCCAGATACTAGTTCCCCAGCCATTCCAATGATTCTGAGTCCTAGGTAAAGTCTATCAGTCTCTTCTACTTTTGGTAGCCTTAAGCTACTCCCTTAAATGAGGACGTACTGTTGAGGAAAATAAAATAAAATTGTCTAATCTTCACAGTATTTTTAATATGATGGAGAAAAAGAGTGATTAAATATTCAAAAAATATAAAAAATGAATTATAACAAATGCTATTAAGTTCTAGATATATGGTGCTATGAGATTCAATAATGTAGGACTAGATTTAGGTATATGGATCGAGAAAGGTTTCCGTTCAA
The DNA here is from genome assembly GCF_001698545.2 of Rhinopithecus bieti. Taxonomy (NCBI): domain Eukaryota; kingdom Metazoa; phylum Chordata; class Mammalia; order Primates; family Cercopithecidae; genus Rhinopithecus; species Rhinopithecus bieti. The sequence continues at coordinate 233,971 of NW_016803926.1, forward strand.
TAATTATACTGAATATCATATCTAGTGGTTGGCTGGGAACAAAAGACCATGCCGAGCAGAGAGAGGATGAGTGTAAAGATTAAAATGTGCATGGCAAGGAAGAAAGACTAAAAGGTCAGTGTGCAGATAGGGAAGGAACAGAGATTGATAACGATGTTGCAGTAGGCAAAGATCACATTGTGAAAGGACTTATAGGTCATATTAATTTTGGTCGTGATTATATTAGCCGTGGAACACTGCTGAAGAATTTGAACCATGATGTGACATGACCAGGTTTGATTTTGGAAAACGTCTCTAGAAGCAGTGTGGAGAAAGAATTAGAGGAAATTCAGTGAATAGGAGGAGGAAATTTATTATTTTGCAAGTCTAGGTGAAAGATGGTATTTCCTGAGACTGTATTGATGAAAATAGGAAAAGAAAGAAATGAATAGTTTCAAGAGAAAGTTAGAGCTCTGATTACTAGAATTTGGTGATGGTTTTGTTATATGGAGTTGAAAGAGAGCTATGTACTGTGACTTCTTGGTTTTTTGCTTGATCAACTGGGTGGAGGATTGTGTCTTTGACCAAGATTAGAGACATGTGAAAGGACTTTGCTTGTCATACATATGAGTTGTAGGGGCTAGGGGATGGGGGTGGATGTAAGATTGTGCAATGAGAGGTGGAGGGAGAGATCTATGGCTTAGTCTTTGCATTCATCTGTTCAAATTGCTATGACAACATACAATAAAATGGGTGTTTTACAAACAACAGAAATGTAATTCTTACAGTGGTGGAAACTGGGAATTCCAAAATCAAGGCATCAGCACGTCTGGTGTCTGCTGAGGGCCCATTTTCTCATAGACAGCAGTCTTCTCACTGTAACTTCACATGGCAGAAGGGGCTTGAACTCTCTCTCAGATCTCTTTTGTAAGGGCACTGATCTCATTCATGTGAGCCTTGCCCCGGTGACCTAATCACCTTAAAAAGGTTATAGCTTCTAATATTATCAGCATGGGGGTTAAAGTTTCAACATATGAATTTTGGGGGAATATATACTTTCAGGTCATTACAGTCTTAGATATGCTGAGTTTAAGATATTTGTGAGGTAGGTGAATATGTAGATGTTGAAGTCAAAGTAAGACTTTAGGCTGAGAGTGGTTTGCATATAATTGAAGAAAACCGTACAAATGATTTTGCTGAAACAATCTAACAAGAAAAGAGACATTAAAATGGATTTCAGCATGATGGAAGGAAGGAATAGAGCGTGCTTGAGAGCAAGTGCGTCCAATCTTAAATATGGCTGCACATTTCATTTATTGTTTGATTTTTTTAAAGGAAACATACAGAGGAATTTCACAAGAAAATAGTTACACATTATTACCTTAATTTCATCATTTGAGGATAAATCATGCCACTGAAAACATAGCAAGATAACTTAAAAAATTAATAACTATCTTATTATTTAGGGCATAATGTTCAACTTAAAAGGTTAATAAATGTTGTTTTAAAAATGGATTTTAATCTAATTATCTCTGACCTATTATATGGCTACATATTTTTCTCTTTTTTTAAAGTTTTATTTTATGTTTTATTGTACTGTAAGTTCTAGGGTACATGTGCACAACGTGCAAGTTTTTTACATATATATACATGTGTTACACGGCTATATTTTGAAACCAACATAACATTGTATAGCTTTTCATTGCTCACCTAGAAAAAGATTTTTGGGGTCTGCATAAGACATAGAATAAATATAAAGTTTATAAAGGCATAAGAGCTTTGTTCAAATGATGATGTAATACTTTTAATTAAAAAAACAAGATGTACAATTTAATAGTTATTTTCTATTAAATCTCCTTCGAGTAGTGTGTATGTGTGTGTGTGTGTGTGATGTAATCTCATTCACATTAAGTTATCAAATAAAGAGATTCATTTACATTTATACTTCTTTCTGAATTGGCGGATAATACATTTGACTATTCATTTTCAAGGAAAAGTAACTTAGAAAAGCCAAGCAAACTGTACATATAATCAGGTAATCAAAACTTAATTTGAATTATAAGAGATATATCTGAAAGACATTATGTCAGATATGTTGCCTTCAATAAAAATATTTACACTTGTTGAAATGTAGGAGTACACTACAATGATTATCTTTTAAAAATCAACCTGCTGAATACCAACTGGCAGATGTAAATTAGATTTAAAAAATACCATTTTTTCATTGAGTACACATGGATACAAAAAGGGAACAACAGACACCAGGGCTTGCTGGAAAGTTGATGGATCAAAAAACTACCTATTGGGTACTATGCTTATTACCCAGGTACTGAAATAATCTGTACATCAAACTCCCATGCCACATAATTTACCTATATAACAAACTTGCACATGTATCCCTGAAGCTAAAATAAAGCTAAAAAATAGCCAAATAAGAGCTTTTTGATAGTAATTAAAATAAAATCCATAGTTAAGCAGATTATCATTTTATTGTTAATTTTATTGCATTTTATAGAGTTCACTCTTCAAATTGTGAATTCTAAAAGGCAACCAGCATAAGCAAACCAAAATATTTCAATTTTGGCTTGTTTGATTTTATATACATTAAAAGAGAATGTTCAATATTTTGCTTCTCTGGGCCACATTGGAAGAAGAAGAATTGTCTTGGGCCACATGTAAAATACACTAACACTAATAATAGCTGTTGAACTGAAAAAAATTCTTATAATGTTTTAAGAAAGCTTCCAAATTTATGTTGGGCCACATCCAAAGCCATCTTGAGCCTCATGCAACCCATGGGCCGTGGCTTGAACAAGCTTGCATTAAAAATCTATATTCAGAACAACTAAAAATAGTATTATTTCAGCCTTTCGTGAATGATGCAAACTTTAAATTACATGTGGCAATAAAAACTAACAGAAGAAAAGGAGGAGAAGCCAAGGACTACATCTGACTACAGGTAAATGAGGTGACCATGAACTCTGTAAAATGAATAACGCTAAATGTCACTAAATGTCAATCTCATCATAATATGTTTACTTTAGAAAAATTATCATACTTCCTTTCTCTTGACAAATGGATCAATAGACTCATATAAAAGGCAATGTTACAGTCTCCTATTCCAAATGAGATAGGAACTCCTTATATACTACTTTCCAGTATGGTCATAACAATGTTCCGAACTATGGACTCCTATTTTTCCACATTTTATAATCTTGCTTTTGCCTGATTATATGCTTGCTGTTTCAAGTTAAAATTTCAAACCTCACTGTACAGGCTATAGGAAAGTGAGAATCTACTTCTTACCTGCTGAATTATGTAGGTGACATACATGGAAGGTGAAAAGAATATAGTTTAGAAATTCAGTGTTATAAGAGAGACATTTAAGACTGGAACGTTTTCTGAATTCTTATTTATAATAACCAGATGACTGACTCAATCATTCCAATGTTTTTTTAAAAAAATTTGCTTTAAGTCGGTCTTGTCATTAAATATTCACCCCTTTTCTATATATTTAATTTTCTTCAAAATATGATACTTTGTATTATTTTAACCATGTTTTGAAAAATAGAAAACCATAAAAATGTATAGCTCAAGTTTTTGAGCATTTACCATTCTTTATCTTTAAATGACAAAAGTACCAAATGTTTAAAATTTGTGCTAAAATAACTGTAATTACTATTTTGGTCAATGGGCATACAATTATATGTCAAAACAAAATTAAACTATTTAAAGACTTATAATGTTTTATATTCTGTGGGCAGTATACAGATGTTGAAACTTTGGAGAATTCTGTCTTCCTTTATGTGGTTAGTTATGTTTAAAATGTACACCCTTCAGTGAAGAGAAAACAACACAAAAGTACCCAACCCTGAATAATCTGAATAATCAAGCAAATATTAGTTTCAAAAGGTTTGTTGAGGCATAATCTACTACAAAGTGCACAGATCTTAAATTTTAGCTCAAGTAATTTTAAATATGTGTATGCCTATATATGAAGCATAGTTATAGCCCGCTGTTTAGAACCGTAAGGATCAGATTACAGTTAGTGGGTTCACGACTAAATAATACATGTTTATCTTGACATCTAAAAGGTGATTCCCGCCCCCACCGCGCCCTGAGAGCTATCATCAACTGACGTGAAGTTTTAAATTTCTAATATTGATTTTATCATCACTGGTCTTACCTTTTAGTCCATACTGTTTAGTTCATACAAAATTATTTAAAAGGATTAATTAAAAGAAAACCAAACTCTAACGACACCACACAGTTCATCTATTCAAATCTGTCTCACGTGTTTCCATTTTTAAGCTCTACAATTGTATCCTGATAGTCGTATCACTTTCAGAATAGATATTTAATGGTTACTATGTAATAGTCTTCTTTAAGTTCTATTTTATATATTGTGATATAAACGTATAACCCTCCTACACTTAACATTTTGTGGGTTCAGGACTAGAGAATACATGAAAACCAGTATACCTCATATCAAAGTATTTATGATATATCCATGAAGTTATCAATGTTAAATATAATATTCTATGTTCTACCTTCAAAAATAGACCTTTATAAGGTTCTTGATTTTCTAGATCTGAATTTACATTTCATGGACTCCTTAGCCTGTGTACCTTCCCCTGACCCTGTTTTTCTCCATACTTGGTTCTATTCAATCCTAAGAGACCTTTGTGCATGCTATGGATATCCTAGATGGCACTGCATTCCAAACATCCATAGCCATTTGATGGAAGTCCTCATGCCACCTCTCAGGTCACCCCATGGTCCTGAGGTGTATACATTATGGTGTGTTGGTCTTTATTTGGACAGCCTAGGAGAAGAGAAGTGAAGCTTGGAAGTGGGTTCAGGGCAATTTTGATAGACATTTCTGGGTTCCCAGGTTCTTTAAATTCAGAAGTTGTGAGATTCTGGTTTCTAATGGACAAGTGTTAATTCAGCAGAGACAAATGTGACTGGATCTGGGTCAAGGTGGGGCCCAATGAAGGGGCCTCAATTGCTCAGATCTAGGATAGTAATGTGTACGTGTACACACATTAAAAATAAATATAAAGAGAATTGTCAGCTTTCTTTTCTAGTATATTGAATAGTTGGAGACGAATGATCCCACTGAGAACCAACTATTTAGCAATATTTGTTAATGCTGATCTTACACTCTGTCAATAGTCTCACCCTTAGGTATACACCCATAGAAATGTACACACATGTGCACCAAAAGGTAGGTACAAGATTGATTGGTCTATCATTGTTCATTATTGCCTCAAACTGAAAACAACCAGACTGTGCATAAATACAGAATGTATAAAGCAATAGTGGAATACTATTGAGTAATTAAAACAAATAAGATTTGCTAAATGCATTGCCAAAGAAACTAGACACAAACAGAGAATATATCCTGTATGATTCCACTTGTACAAATCCTTAAATTGGTAAAACTAACCTATAAAGATTTAAATCAACATAGTGGTTTGTTTTTAGACATTTGTTAATATGAGTCATCTATTAATATCTCAAATGTGGTGCCTGCATTACTGGTAATGTTTTATTTTTTATTTGGGCAGTGGTAAGGTGTTTATATTCACTTGGTAAAAATTTGTCAAGCTGTACTTTACAATTTGTGCACTTTTCTCTGAGTATGCTATATTTAAATTTATCTAAAATAATTAAAGAGTTACTTAGACCAGTGCGTTAGAGATTGCAAAGTTGGTGAAGATTTTTTTAATAATAAAAACAAATTCTTCTAGTTAGTGTCTTACTGGAGTCTCTTATACGACAATTCTAATCCTTGCTCATCAGACTTTTCTGTATTATTTCAGGGACAGGAAATTAAATTCCAACTTAGTTCATTTATATTTTTGACAATTCTAATAGATATGTGAGGCTTATGTAAAACAAAACCTTATCTGCATTCAATTACCCTTGAATGTTAGCTTTATCCTCTAGAATACACAGATTATGAAATGCCCCCCTAAACGATTCAGCCTCTCAATGGTTGAAGTGTTTGTGGCTCTTTTCCAGGTCATGTATTTCCTTGACTAACAGAACTATTTCCTGCCATTTTCTTTATAAGATATATAGTTGTAAACAATTTATCCATTCTGTTTATTCCTCTCAAGTCAACCAACTACTAATAGTTTAAACTAGGATCTGAATCTAAGTTAAATTTAACAAGTGCAATATGAGCAGCACAGATGTGAGGTGCAAATGTCACCTCCTTTGAACTGAATATTGGCTGTGAGTTCACTGCATCCAATCCCATTGGCTTTGCTGGCAGCCATAACACTGATGACTCTGTTTGAGCTAACAGTCAAGTAGACCTCCTGAGCCTTTTTGACATGAAATGATATAGAACTTTTCCAGGTGGAGACTATTTCCCTAGACATGAATTCAGTTCTTTTTTTTTTTTTTTTTTTTTCTTGTAAAAAAAATTCACATTGTTTGTCTTGGGCCCTTATTTTCTTTCCTGGAAAAATTTTTTTTTTTTTCCTATGTAATAAAACTTCACATTGTTTGTCTTGGGCCATCATTTCAGTTCCTGAGATAATTCTCTATCTGATGTTTTCCTTCCCAACTTTCCTTCACTGGATATCTGATAAATAGTTTGTGTCTTTATATTTGTTGTAGATAATGTTGAAAAGAAACCAGTACCTAAGTTTTTATTTACAATGATCATTTCTCACCATAAGGAGAAACAGCAGATTCCAGAGTGGAACAGAAAATTATAAGCATTGAACATCTTGTCATATAAGAAAGAAAGAAAAATTATTGATGACTAATAGACTATCACTGGAAAAGAATCAAGATTTTAAGCACTGATAGGCACAATTAGAATGAATTGGAATATGGTAAATGTTTAAATTTGTGAATCTATAATTATACAATAAAGAAAATGTCATTGATCACATTTGGAGGATGCTACCAAATCAAATATTCATTTTAACAGTGGTAAATAGTTGGAAAATCTCTAGCTCCACCTGTGGAGTAACCTTAGTTTACTAGCTTCAGTTAATGGTAAATTTATGAAGGGACGTTTCTCTTTAAAGAAGTATTTTGGATAAATGGCAAGCAATGATAGAATTAGAATGCCAGACTTTTACACTTCCCAATGTTGTGGTTCTTTGTAAGGATCGTTAGAGAAATTAAAGCTATCATTCTCTAAAGAACAAGACCTGCTTGTCACCTTACGGAGTTACAAGCAAAACCAATGAAATAATTACATCTGATCAAGTTTTCAGACCTACCTATCATTTAGTCAGAAATTCAGAGACAAAGGAACTGGACTATAATCAGCAACATTTAGAACTGTAGAAAACAAGCAATGCAGTTTCTTCTATGACGAGTTACGAGGGGGGTAGAGAATGATCAAAAGAAACCTATATATTTAAAAGAGAATTAAAAAACATAACAGCCAATCACAATGTAGATTATTTGTTTATATCTTAATTCAAATATAAAAGGTAGTTTCTTAAAAATGAAGTTTTGGAAACATGAATATTGCCTAGATTATGGTGATATGAAAGTATAATTGTTAAAATTTAAAGATACAATAGCATTAATATGATTATTGTTTTTTCAGATTTCTTGTTTTTTAGATACATATTGAAATGAATTTAATGGGAGAGTGAAGCAGGATATTTCCCTGACTCCTTCATGGGACTCATGACAAGGGTGCTTGGTTTACTCAGCCTCTTGCTTTCAATTCCTCATGGAAGGTAACACACAAGTGAACAAGGCAAGAACTGGAGTGAATGAGTGCTAGAACCAGACAGCTGCTTCAGTGCCAGCAGGAGAGAACTCTACTCACTCAGATCTGCTGCATTTCTCCCCTCGCAGAAGTGAGGACTCAGGTGAGTGGGTACAGGAGCCAGGGAAAGTGCTTTTGGATGCCAGCAGGAACAAATTCCATGTGGGCCCCATGGCAGCATCTGGGGGCACGTGGTGCCTGTGATCCTTGAAGCCCCAGAGGGCATGCTACAGGGCTCTTTTGGCTTTGCCATAGTGGATGGCTTAAGTATTAACAACTCAGTGGGCCCTCCGCCTTTTTGCGTGAGATGACTACCTTCTGCCAGCGAGGTCAGAGGTCCAGTGTGACAGCCTTTCCTATGCGTGCTCATGGCTCCCAAGCTCTTATCTGGCATCTAGGAAAAATAAGGTTGAACAAACGAATGGAAGAATGGTAAATGAGAGGAATTTTATCACCAACGAAAGTGGCTTTCAGTGGGAAGGCGAGCTGGAAAGGAGATGGAGCTGGTAAGTAATCTTCCCCTGAAGTTCACTCATCTCCGACTGGATTCTTCTCTAAAGTTATGCCATCGAGCTGTCCCTCTTAAGTCAAACTGCTTCTCTCCGATGTCAAACTATAGTCTCCAACATCCAGTTGCTTCTGCTCTCTGCTGGTTGAGTCTGGGGTCTTTATAGGCACAGGATGGGGCAGGATGAGGTCATGAATGCTTAGGAAAAGGTAGCATTTGAACAGGAAAACAGGGATCTAAGTTCTCACTTTGGGTAGTGGTATCAGGCTTTTTGGCTTGAAGGTGGGAGTCCAACAGGGACCCTGCCTTTTTTGCCTAGAATTTCTCTGTCTCCTGTCCCTATCAATAATGTCTGGGATCTAGTTCAAGCAAAATATATCTTGAAATGATTATTGAAAAAGCTAGGTGATCAGTACATAATATTTCATAATACAATTCTCTTAATTTTGCCGGTTTTGAAAGTTTCCATCATGAAAATTTAAATAATAAATATTTTGAAATGTCTTCTAATTGTGTTTCAAGACAATTAAAGGATTAAAGTGGCCACACTTCCACAGGATACAGATTAAAGCACAGAGATTTAAGCACAGAGTGAATACTTTAGAAAAAATACAAAAACTAGCTGAAGATGTTGCTCTCCTCCCATATATTTAAAGTTATTACATAAAATGGAAACTTTGGTTACTCATTTAGTCTGGATAATTAGTTCTAATTAGTGAAGTCATAAGTGGAACATAGATTTCTTTGAATTTCTCTATTGAATTTTGAATATACTTAAGAAATATTCCATATATTAAAAAATGTAAGGCATTGCTAAAGAAATTTTGCTAACTGTGACTGACTAGTGAAATATAATTCAGATCTTCCTTTCTCCACTTTAGAGGTTAGTGTTCTGATTTTTTTCCTATTGCCCCAACTAAATCAGAAGTAGAAAGAAATGGGTAGGGAAAATAAATAGTTTTCAATTTGCCACAGAAATTTAATGTGTAATCATCTAATAGGACCATTCTTAAGAAAAGAAAAATTGCCAGACATGACTGTCTAAAAACGATATGTAGGTGGTTGTGACAATCACATGTCTAAACAAAACATATGGCCTTTTAACATCTTTAAGATCAGAATGCACAGTGACATTTGTCATAAGAATTAAAAACTGAAAAGGAAAATATCTTACTATTTTTTTCTTTCTAATTATTTTCTCTTTCAGTAGTACATAAAAATTAAGTGTCACCACTGTGAATCTGTACATTCTTAAGGCTGAAGATTATAGTAATTTTATTAGCCAGCATAATGAGATGTATCATAGATCTATTAGTCAGTAAATAATGCATTGGCAATATAACATTCCAATGAATAAGAATTGTTATGCTTATTTTTTTTCTAACTTTGTAGAAGGGATATGGAATGCTACTTATCTTTCCTTTTTTGATTAAATAATTGAGAAAAATGGATAGTTAATGACAAGGATAAAAAGCAAAATGGCGCTTTGTTCAGTGTTCTTCATCTATGGGCTCTAGAGTGCTTTTAGAACATTAATTAAGTCACTTTGATGAAGAAACAATTCTTGAAAAGTAAGAAATGGAGAAAATAAAAATATAAATAATTCGCTTGAGGACATAGTACAGCATGACTTTGTAATTCTTCTGTCATTCCTTTTATGTTTATTGTGATTTACCATAGCACATTTTGTAATCAGAGATTCAGCAAAAGCAAGAATTTATTCTACTTGCTCACTGTTTGCGGATAAATAATAATTTGTTGAACATACCTGGAAATTTGCAATTAGCAAAAATATTGCCCTTAATTTTATCAGCAAGCCTCAAGATAAAGATGAATTCACCTAAGAGTGCCTAAAATTAATCTAGTTTAAATGCTTTAAATGTTTAAAGTTTTATACACTTGTATTCTAAATCAACAGTATTTGTATCCATTTTCAAAATTTAAGCACTTTTACACATTTTATCTAAGGCAGAAGTTTTAAAATTGACAATCTAATTCAACTTACTTTTCTTTAGAAGAATGCATGTGTATATCACTTTTTTTGCATTGGAAATTAAATTCCTTAACAAAATCACTCTATATTCTCAGAGTCTGTGTTGTGTCACCCAGATTCCCATTCAGAAATAGAGGATGTGTAGCCCCAGCTGGACATGAGATTATCACAAGGCTTCCGGCTCTCAACATCCACAGGAATTACCTGAGCTGACAAGAACTACCTCACACAAATTCACACCCCTTACCTTGGGTGGCCCATCCAAAGACTGATCAGTGTCAGAGTAATAAGGACCTTGCCTCATTTGCCTTGATTGCAGGCCGCTCTAGACTTCCATCTCAACATGAGAGCTCTATCTGAGGTCAACTGAAGCTAAAATTAGGACTGCATCACTGCTCAACTTCTTCCTCTGACTAGTCCTATTTCCTTCCCTTTTCTCCACAGGTGGTGATCTTAAGACTCTCCAATCAGAAATAGGAGTACTTTTACACTGTTGGTGGGATTGTAAACTAGTTCAACCATTGTGGAAGACACTGTGGTGATTCCTCAAGGATGTAGAACTGGAAATACCATTTGACCCAGCCATCCCATTACGGGGTATATACCCAAAGGATTATAAATCATGCTGCTCTAAAGTCACATACACACGTATGTTTATTGTGGCACTGTTCATGATAGCAAAGACTTGGAACCAACCCAAGTGTCCATCAATGATAGACTGGATTAAGAAAATGTGTCACATATACACCATGGAATACTATGCAGCCATAAAAAAGGATGAGTTTGTGTCCTTTGTAGAGACATGGATGCAGCTGGAAACCATCATTCTCAGCAAACTAATGCAAGGACAGAAAACCAGATACCACATGTTCTCACTCATAGGTGCAACTGAACAATGAGAACACTTGGACACAGCATGGGGAACATCACACACCGGAGCCTGTCGTGGGGTGGGGTGGGGAAGGGATAGCATTAGGAGATATACCTAATGTAAATGACAAGTTAATGGGTGCAGCACAGCAACATGGCACATGTGTACATATGTAACAAACCTGCATGTTGTGCACATGCACCCTAGAACTTAAAGTATAATAATAATAATAATACTCTCCAATCAGCCTCTTTCACACCAAAATGTCTGCTTCTGAAGAAACTTGATGTTAGTAACAAAGAAATATATTTCTCTTATTTTATATGTTTCAGTACATAATAAAGAATCAATTTGGTGGAAAAAATGGGAAATTATTGTTTAACTGCCCCCCCCCC
>NW_016803926.1:245808-249027 GCF_001698545.2 Rhinopithecus bieti
AGTATTTGTATCCATTTTCAAAAATTTAAGCACTTTTACACATTTTATCTAAGGCAGAAGTTTTTAAAAATTGACAATCTAATTCAACTTACTTTTTCTTTAGAAGAATGCATGTGTATATCACTTTTTTTGCATTGGAAATTAAATTCCTTAACAAAATCACTCTATATTCTCAGAGTCTGTGTTGTGTCACCCAGATTCCCATTCAGAAATAGAGGATGTGTAGCCCCAGCTGGACATGAGATTATCACAAGGCTTCCGGCTCTCAACATCCACAGGAATTACCTGAGCTGACAAGAACTACCTCACACAAATTCACACCCCTTACCTTGGGTGGCCCATCCAAAGACTGATCAGTGTCAGAGTAATAAGGACCTTGCCTCATTTGCCTTGATTGCAGGCCGCTCTAGACTTCCATCTCAACATGAGAGCTCTATCTGAGGTCAACTGAAGCTAAAATTAGGACTGCATCACTGCTCAACTTCTTCCTCTGACTAGTCCTATTTCCTTCCCTTTTTCTCCACAGGTGGTGATCTTAAGACTCTCCAATCAGAAATAGGAGTACTTTTACACTGTTGGTGGGATTGTAAACTAGTTCAACCATTGTGGAAGACACTGTGGTGATTCCTCAAGGATGTAGAACTGGAAATACCATTTGACCCAGCCATCCCATTACGGGGTATATACCCAAAGGATTATAAATCATGCTGCTCTAAAGTCACATACACACGTATGTTTATTGTGGCACTGTTCATGATAGCAAAGACTTGGAACCAACCCAAGTGTCCATCAATGATAGACTGGATTAAGAAAATGTGTCACATATACACCATGGAATACTATGCAGCCATAAAAAAGGATGAGTTTGTGTCCTTTGTAGAGACATGGATGCAGCTGGAAACCATCATTCTCAGCAAACTAATGCAAGGACAGAAAACCAGATACCACATGTTCTCACTCATAGGTGCAACTGAACAATGAGAACACTTGGACACAGCATGGGGAACATCACACACCGGAGCCTGTCGTGGGGTGGGGTGGGGAAGGGATAGCATTAGGAGATATACCTAATGTAAATGACAAGTTAATGGGTGCAGCACAGCAACATGGCACATGTGTACATATGTAACAAACCTGCATGTTGTGCACATGCACCCTAGAACTTAAAGTATAATAATAATAATAATACTCTCCAATCAGCCTCTTTCACACCAAAATGTCTGCTTCTGAAGAAACTTGATGTTAGTAACAAAGAAATATATTTCTCTTATTTTATATGTTTCAGTACATAATAAAGAATCAATTTGGTGGAAAAAATGGGAAATTATTGTTTAACTGCCCCCCCCCCACACACAAAATAGCCTTCAATTTTAATGCAAAGTGAATTTCAATAATGAGGCTATTTTATAACAAATAAGATGAAAGTATGTAATATAATTCATAATGGAAATTGATGTGTAATCCTTGCAGTCTATTCTAACTTTGCCACTCAGTTTGGTCACAACCATGCTGAAACACTGACTCACAAATTATGTTTTATCAAATGGTGTCAGTGTTCCCATGACTGGAATTACTAACTTATATAAAGATAATTACAGAAACCTAAGACAAACAAACATGGTTTAAACAAAACAAAGGCTTACTTTTTTCTCATTTATATCATCAATATCACACAGTTCTGTCTTTCATCTTCACCATCTTTAACATGTGACTTGTAGTGAGAATATCATTGCAAAAGAAAGATAAATGAAGAGGAAAAGGTAACGGTTTAATTACTGCTTCTTATACTTCATTGTCTATTTTTGTCTGGGGTGGAGCCTGAGAAGTGAAGTCTTTCTATGAGGGGTAGGGGCTCATATTTCTACCTCCAATAGTATAGATAATTTAAGAAATAAGGAGAATTCATAATGAGTAGAAAATTAAGCAGTTTCTACTGGAGAAGAAACCCTTGAATCAAGAGGCACAAAATTATAACAATCTATTTACTTTCGTGACGTATTCTATAATTTCTTTTACTCACAAGTCAGTGAAATAGAGTTTAATGGGTTCTGTTAGTGTGCCTTCCTCAGTAAGAATGTAACAATTAATTCATATCCCACTAAGTTGTAGTAGAACAAATGTTCTTGTCAAAAATAATGTATTGATTCTAGAGGTCAATAGATTTTCAACTGCCATAAAGTTGAGAAGTTTTCAGAAGCATATCCTGCCAAGTTTGGTGACCTTCAGTTGCTGTTTTCTGATGGGCATGTTGACAGATTTCATGCTTAGCAACATGCATATTTGTGATTATGTAGCTTCCAGTAAAAAGAATGTCATCATTTGAATGATCCCAACATATTTACTCCAGAGGAAAAGTCTCTTTCCTTTCTGTCAGATGTTTTTCTGTATTTTTTTCCCAATAAAATTCGATCAAATGCTTCAAGACTAATTCTCTGCAAACCCACTAAATTATTTGAATAACTTAATAAATAACTTCATGTTTTATTCTCATCACACAAATTAAGAAAACTTAAAAGGAGATGAGTCAAGGCTGTAGTTCTGATGATGACAAAGATTTTCATCATGTTAGACAAGACTGCTGCAATAATATATATAAAAAAAATAGTGCAGCACTTGCCAATGTGGAGATTAGAGAGTCACAAGTTTTGTGCAGCTCCTGACCAGAATAGCAAATAAGATGTATGGCCAGACATTGTATATTTCACTTATATTGTAACACTAAAGTTTCTTTTTTAAACAGAGCTAATTGGTAAAGATGTGTTCCAAACGATTAAAGGCACAAAATATATTTTTAATCATCGGGAAGCTACTCAAAAATTAGTAATTCTCCTATTGAATGGCATTAATATGCGCATAAAAGGAAAAGCAGAATCTTATAGCCTTGAGGGAAGGCAGAATTTCATTCTAATTGCATACTGATTGGGAATGGGATAGCTGCCATTTTCTTCAAAATATTCATTTCAAAATATTGAAAGATAACTTTGTTATTTCTAGATCAGATAATGTAATCTGGTAGCAGAAATGGCTTCAATTTTCTTCCTTTGCTCTAAGGCTCAAACCAACTCAAGCATTTCCAAGGCACATGTCCAAATTAGTTATCTGTTTTCTGAACTGATGCTTATGTGGTTTCATCTGCTGCAAATTAATAATAAATAATTTATCACATATGTGTTATCTAATTTTCAAATACATTTCTACCTCTTTTTTTTTTTTTTTTTT
>NW_016803926.1:250482-262157 GCF_001698545.2 Rhinopithecus bieti
TTTTTTTTCATTTCAATGCACATTATTTTTATTAAATACTGGATTAGAATGTTCCCAATACATAACCCTCTCAAAGTAGTAGCATTGCTAAAAAAGAAAAACTGTACACATCTAAAATAATGGAAAAATATAACTACAAATAAATGTAATAAGAACATGGAGTGAATATAAATGTATTTATTTTGAAAAGGATATCTGTACCAGTTATAACAAGACAATTTCAAAGTACAGATCAAACACAAATATTCTTTTATCATGGGAGGGTGTCTATTACTGGCATACAAGAACTGGCATATGACAGTTCACATTTCTATAAACCAATAAAATATCATTTCAATGGATTGCTTTATTAGCCATGTGTATCATTGTCTAATACATATGTCACTACAATAATTTTTAATCATTTTAAATGATATATTATTCATTTTTTCAGGTTTTCATATTTGAAATCATCTAGAAAAAATTCCCACTAAAAGAAAAATCTCTTCAATTAATTAAACAG
Organism: Rhinopithecus bieti; assembly: GCF_001698545.2. Classification (NCBI taxonomy): domain Eukaryota; kingdom Metazoa; phylum Chordata; class Mammalia; order Primates; family Cercopithecidae; genus Rhinopithecus; species Rhinopithecus bieti. Next base: position 250,985 of record NW_016803926.1, read on the forward strand.
CAAAATATAAATTTTAAAATAAATTATGTAATCCCAAGTATAAAGTAATAATATTGTCTACCTCCAATAGTCAGAATTGATTATCACGTAGTTATAGTTACTATCTTATTCAGTGTGTTCTAGATTTGTGCTTAATTAAATAAGAGACAAAAATATATTTGTCAAGAGAATTGGGTATAAACAAGCCATATATTTAAAATACAAAATAGAACAAATTATTATATGTGACATATAAACTTTTTTCTCAGTTTGGTCAAAATCATGCAAATTTTTTATCAAGGTTGAGTACTCTTCTCAATCAAAATATTTTGGTTTTAAAATGTTTTTACCTTATCAAGCAAAAGAAACATTTTCAGTTAGGAACTAGCTGCATATACCACTGGTAGCTTTGTAAATTGGTACATGTTTTGAACAGCAATTTGTTAGTCCATGATCACAACCTTGCAAATAATTATATTTTGGATCCCATGGCTCCAATGAATATTCTTAGGAAATAATGAAATGCAGAGTATGAATGAGAAGAAGATGTTGAACTGAAATGTTCAATAGAATTGCTGACACTAGGAAAAACTGGGGTCACCTCAGGTGTAGGAAATCTTGGTTTGAGTTTCCTGAAAAGTAAACCTGTGACACATACAGCTATTTGATTTGGAAGGTGATCCTAAGAATGAGGTAAGAGGGAATTATAAGAGTGAGATAAAATAAGAGATAACATTAATAAAGTGAATTTAGATCTTGCTGTGATCCATCTGAAAAATCATGCCAATGTTTGTATCATTTTTGTCTTGCAAAAGACAGAACGTTGGTGCCTTTAACTTTCAAACCCTAAAAAAATGAAAATTTCCTCAGCCTTTCATCCCTCACATTCTGAGCTATCACATATTACTGGGGAACCTGCCCCAATATTTCAACGTAAGTTCTTTCTATTTTCCGTAAGTGTCAGCTGGCTGAGAAATAAAGAGAAAGAGTACAAACAGGAATTTTAGGGTTGGGCTGCCGGGTGTGAGATCACATATTGGTAGGACCATGATGCCCACCTGAGCCTCAAACCAGCAAGTTTTATTAAGAGTTTCAAAAGGGGAGGGGGTGTAAGAACAGAGAGTAGGTACAAAGATCACATGCTTCAAAGGGCAAAAAGCAGAACAAGGATCACATGCTTCTGAGGGAACAGGACAAAGGGCAAAAGCAGAACTACTGATAAGTGTCTATGTTCAGCGGTGCATGTATTGTCTTGATAAATATCTTAAATAACAGAAAACACGGTTTGAGAGCAGAGAACTAGTCTGACCACAAATTTACCAGGGTGGAATTTTTTCCCACTCTAGTAAGCCTGAGGGTACTGCAGGAGACCAGGCAGGGCGTATCTCAGTCCTTATCTCAACCACATAAGACAGACATTCCCAGAGCAGCAGTTTATAGACCTCCCTCCAGGAATGCATTCCTTTCCCAGGGTATTAATATTAATATTCTTTGCTAGGAAAATAATTTAGTGATATCTTCCCTCATTGCACGTCCGTTTATAGGCTCTCTGCAAGAAGAAAAATATACCTCTTTTTGCCCAACCCCGCATGCAGTCAGACCTTATGGTTGTCTTCCCTTATTCCCAAAATTGCTGTTATTCTATTCTTTTCAAGGTGCACTGATTTCATATTGTTCAAATACACATGTTTTACAATCAATTTGTACAGTTAACACAATTATCACAGTGGTCCTGAGGTGCTGTACATCCTCAGCTTATGATGATAACAGGATTAAGAGATTAAAGTAAAGATAGGAATAAGAAATTATTTGGGAACTGATAAATGTCCATATTAAAATGAAATCTTCACAATGTATGTTCCTCTGCTGTTGCTCCAGCCATGCCCTCTGTTTGGGGTCCCTGACTTCCTGCAACAACATATTCCTGTAGTTTTGAAAACCAAACAAAAATTAAGAACAGAAAATCTAAAAGCAGTGTGGGGGTTTGAATTCAAATACTGAGAGTTTACATAGGAACTGTTAATTACAGCTGCAACTAGAATCAGTAATGGGCTGAAAATATGTGTATCAGTGCACTATAAGCATCTGACACAAATAATTACTTGGTACATTCAAATTAGTGTACACCCCAAATCAAGTGCACTCAATGCAGTGGCTTGTCACACTCAAAAAAATGTAAGATAGGAAAGTTAGTGGAACAAATATCATCCACACCCTGTAGCTAGTATTGAGACCATAACTAATGGTTTTGCAACCTCCTGTATGAATACTGTCACTGGATCCTTGGGGTGTTGCTTGACCAGCTGAAAACCGTTGTGGCCAATGGCACCTTTGCCTACTGAGCTCATTTAGCCAACTCAGCAAGGCAGGCTGCCCTCAGTTAGCATTACCAACCTAAATTTCATGCCTGCCGAGGATGAGCCAGAGAGGTGTGTGGAACAGAGAGAGGTGTGTGAGTGAGCGAACATGGGGTCCAGCCACTGTGCACAGCCAAGCACTCTAGCTGCAGTGGGGTGAGCCACTCCAGCTGCCAGTATGGGTACCAGCTCCCTGCGAGGCTGCAGCTGGACCAGGCATACCCCAAGCAGCCTCCACAGCTGGGACTTGGGAACACAGTGGTGCTTAGAAGCTTGGAGACACTAGGAATTGCAGAGTCCCAGATAAGGTGTCACAGCCCTGGCTCAGGAGCTCCTAGGTCTAGGCTCCCCGAAGGGCTGTAGCTTTTCTCCCTTCTCTTTTCTCATTCTTGTGGTCCACCACATGGCAAGCAAGGGGCATGGTTGAGGCCTGTTTGTGTTAGAACTCTTTTAGCCCTGGCAACCTGTGGGTCCTGAATTCTTGTTATGTGTACAGGAAAAAATGAAGGATGCAGATAAGTGGAGGTTGAGGAAGGTGGAGAGGAGTTTTATTGAGCAACAGAACAACTCCGAGGAGACCCACAGTGGGTAACTCCTCTCTACAGGCAACACATCCCAACAAGTATTCAGCTCAAACCAGAAAGGAGACCCTAGAGTAGTAGCTCCTCTCTGCAGGAAGGTCATCCCATTGTCTCCTTGAGTCTGGCTGAGTCCAGAGATTTTATGGGCTTCAGAGGGGAGGAAGTGTGTCCTGATTTGTTCATGGGTGGCACAAAAAATAGCACCTTAACTTCTTATTCTGGTACATCAGTCTGGCCCCCAGGCTTCAAGCCATTTCTGGCTTGAAGGTGGGAGTTCACCAGGACCTACTACTTTCTGTGCAGCAGCCTGTCTGCCTCCTGCCATTGCCCAGTCTGTTTGTGCAGAGGGGTGCCTGAAGGCCCATGCTGAGCCACCCTCAGCCCCCACCTCAGCCTCCCTCTTGTGTTCTTCAACATCCAAAGTCCAGAGGAGTTGAGGTGTCAGGGGGCTGTCATGTCAGTGCTGCCCCAAGTGTGCACACACTGAGCTGGGTTTTAACAGCACCAGACTTGGTCTCAACTTTGCTCTAACATTGGAGAAGGAACCAGGAGCAGGGAGAGGCCAAGCCACAGGAGCAAGCACTTCCAAGCCTGCAGGGGTAGGGGGATGCTTTCTGGGCCTTCAAGAGTGCGGAGATGCCCTGTCTGTAGCCACAGCTAGGTGACTGGAGCTGTGCCTGGGGAATGTGAAGCTCCCACCATGCCAACTTAGAAGGGGACGGGGTTTCTGCCTGATCCTGGCTTACATCAGCTATGTAGAGGGTGCAGTACCAGCTAAGCCTCCCGCACTGCAGCTGGCATCATGGCAGTGGCCACTCCAGATGAGCCACCACTGCCATCAATACTATTTTGGCATCAGTCTCAGACACCTTTTCAGTCTCCCTAGGTAGCTTGCATAGCAGAGTCATCCAGATTTTCAAATCCTGAGGGACCAGAGGCCTTAGTATTTTACCCTCTGATCTGGCCATTCTTATTTTTTACCAGACATGGAAGCAACAAGAACCACAGGAAATCCCTCAAGTCCCTGACACACACATATGGGTCTGCTATGTGTATATGCAGGCCTGCTACCTACACATGATAATCAGAATAGATTACCCTCTACAGTATGTGAATTATGTACTTTCCTACTGGACATTGTTAAATGACACTATATATCATCTCATGTTTCAACTTATAAACAGCATCTTGTAGCATAGACCTCCAACTCTTCAAGGTGTCATTCAGAATGGTCACCATAGCTATGTGATTAATGATCACCTATGAAAGATTTCATCACTGTAAATCAGACATTCTCTATGCCCTCAAATCATAAAATAATGAATGCTTCTTATCAAAGTCTATTTTCAAGTAATATCACTCCACTTCACATATCGTGTAAGAACCTCTCAGTAGCATATTTTCATTTCTCCTAGCCTGGTCCTTATAATATTGTTAGACGTCATACTCACATATATGTTATAAAGCCCACAATTTATTGTTATTATTTGTTTAAATTGTCAACTATCATTTTTAAAGATCTAAAAAAAAAATTACCCATTACATTACCATTTATTGCATTTGGTTCTCTAGATTTCAATCCAGTGTTACTTTCTTCTGCTGAAAGATTTCCTTAAATGTTTCTCATAGTGTAGATCTCCTGGTGACAGATCTTTTCAGTTTTTGCATGTTGATGGGTTTCTATTTCACTTACTTTTAAGAAAGATTTTCAGTGAGTGTAGAATATAAGCTTGACATTTTTTTTCTCTTTAGTGTTTTAAATATGTTGTGCCATAGTCACCTTGTTTACATTATTTTCAATCAGATATCTGCTTTTACCCACATCTTTGTTCTTTTCTATGTAATGAGCTCTCTTTGACTGTTTTTAACATTTTTTTATCAATGGTTTTAATCAATTTCATTATAATCTACCTGGCATATTTTTCTTTATGTTTATTGTGCTTGAAGTCTGTTTAGACTCATGGATCTTTCATTTTCAATTTTTTCTTTTTTTTTTTCTTTTGAGATGGAGTGTTGCTCTTGTTTTCTTTTTTTTTTCTTGCACCTCTAATCCCAGGACTTTGGAAGGATGACGTGGGTTGATTACTTACACCCAAGAGTTCAAGACCAGCCTGGGCAACATAGAGAGACCTCACCTCTACTAAAAATGCAACAGCATGACCTCAGCTCATTGCAACCTTTGCCTCCTGGGATCCAGTGATTCTGCTGTCTCAGCCACCTAAGTAGCTGGGATTACAGGCATGCACCACCATGCCTGGCTAATTTTGTATTTTTAGTAGAGATGGGGTTTGCCATGTTGGTCAAGCTGGTCCTGAACGTCTGAACTAAGGTGACCCACCAGCCTCAGCCTCCAAAGTACTGGGATTACAGGCATGAGCCACTGCACCCGGCCCATTTCAGAATTTTTAAAATCAAAATTGAAAAGTTTCAGCAATCCTAATATCTTTTCTGTATTCTCCTCCTCCTCATTGCTCCTCTTATTCAGGAATTATAATCGATGACTTTTAAGTGTTTTTCCCATTTAGCAATTATCTCAATCAAATCAGAAAAGGCATTTCAAAAAATGCAACATTAACTCCTGATTAAAATTATCAGGAACCAAAAATAAAAGGGAACATCCTCAATTGATAAAGTGCATTTATAAAAATTATAGCAGAGACAGGAACACAAGAAAGATATCTGCTCACACAACTTCTATTCAACATTCTACTGAAATACTGGGCAGTGCAATCAGGCAAGAAAAATGAATAAAGCACATCCAGATAAGAAAAAAGGCAGTGATATTTTCTTTATTTTCAGATAATATCATTATATATGCATATAATCCAGCAAAATCTTGAAAGTAAGCTACTAGAACAACAAATAAATTTAGTGATGCTGTAGAACATGAAATCAGTAAAATAAATAAATAAATAAATAAAATAAACACTTTTGTATTTCTATATACTAGCAATGAACAATTAGAAGTTAAAATAACTTTTAAAACTTTTATTTATTGTTATTATTATTTTTTTGAGACAGAGTCTTGTTCTGACATTCAAGCTAGAATGTATTGGCACCATCATGGCTCAATGCAACCTCAAACTCCCTGTTTTGGTCTCCCAAGTAGCTGGGACTACAGGTGTGTCTGCACACCTGCTTCATTTTTTTATTTTATTTTATTTTAGTAGAGGTGAGGTCTCTCTACGTTGCCCAGGCTGGTCTTGAACTCTTGGGTGTAAGTAATCAACCCACGTCATCCTTCCAAAGTCCTGGGATTAGAGGTGCAAGTCACCACACCTGGCCTAAAGTAACTTTAAAATTCTATTAATGGATAAATTTAAACAATTATGTAAAATGTCCATACATGGACAATTACAAAACACTGATGTAATTAATTAAAGAAGATATTAATAAGTGGAGTGATTGACATAGTTCATAGATCAGAAAACTCAATATTGATAATTCTATGCAAATTTATCTATAAGTTCAATGCAGTCCAACAAAATTTCCACAATGCGTTTTTGCAGAAATTGCCATGATGAATCCGAAATTCAAAGGGAAATTCAAAGAACATAGAATAGTCTCAACACTTTGAAATGAGAGACAAAGTTATGAAGACCAGCACTAACTGACTTTATTTCAAGATGATGATAAAATAAATGTAATCAAATCAGGACAGTATTAGGATAAAGATAAATAAATAGACCAATGGCACAGAATAGAGTGCAGAAACAGAGCCATAGATATATGGAAATTTATTTTTGACAAAGTTGTAAAGGCAATCTAGTGGGAAAAAGATATATTTTCGTCAAATAGTACTGAAACAATAGAGTATCCATTTGTGTTACAAAAATTAATTTTTAAAGCATATCTCACATTATAGACAAACATTAACTCAAAATAGATCACATAATTAAATGCAAAAGCCGCAACTATAAATTTCTAGTAAAATATAGAAAATATTTGTGACCTTGTAAAGAATTTGTGGGTACAACCTCAATTACTCAAACCATAAACTAATGAATTGATAAGTTAGTCTTTATCAAAATTAAAAACTTTACTTTGATACTCTAAAAAAATAAATTTGCAAATTATATGTCTGCTAAAATACTTGTATTTAGAAAAATATAAACAACTTTCAAAACTCAGTAACATGAAAACAAATAAACCAATAAAAAAATAGGTACAAGATTTGAACAAAAACTTCATCAGAGAAGACATATGGATAACAAGTATATGAAGAGTCCAATATTAGCAGTCATTAGGAAGGTGTAAACTAAATATGTAATGAAATAGCATTATATACTCATTAGAATAACTAAGATTAAAAATAAACTAAATAAAACAAAAACAAAGCTTACCCATACTAAATGTTGATGGGAATGTGGGAAACTGGTAGTCTCACACCTCGCTGATTCAAACATAAATTTAAAATTTTAACTTTGGAAAACGTTTAACATTTTTCTAAAATATTAAACATACACCTATTATATAATAATATTAATTTCACTTCTAGGTATTTACCCAGAAAAAAAGAAAGAAAATGTCCATACAGAGGCTTATACATGAGTGTTAGGGGCTATCAGTGAAATAGCCCCAAACCAAAAACAACTCAGACTTCCCCACTAGGGAAATGGATAAACAAATCGTGATATATTGATATGGTAGAATACCACTAAGCAATAAAAAAATGAGTGAACTATTGATGCCTACAACATAGACGATACTCAAATAATCATTCTGTCTGAAAAATTTGCACAAATGTATCATCCTCTATGATTCCACTGATTGAAAACTCCAGAAAATAATACTTAATGTATAATCAAAGAAGGTACAGCTGTGATTGCCTGGGGAAGGAGATAAAGAGAGATGCAAGACAAAATAGATTTTATAGAGACATGAGTAAGTTTTTTTGGGGTGAAAGATAGGTTGATCCTGTTGATTGTAGTGATTGTCTCAGGGATGTGTTCTTATTTCAAAGTTGTCAAGTTATGAATAATAAAAGACTGCATTGTATATCAATTTACTATATCTCAAAAGTTGTCAAAATGTATTTATATTATATATATACATTTATATATATTATATATATATATATATATATAACATATATATATGGTTTAGTGAGTTACTTGCCAAGTGAAAGTGAAAAAATATAAATGATTTCCAAGCATAATTTCTCAAATTTAAATTTACATATTCTAGGTTCCTAAATAAACTCATTAAATGCCCATTTTACAATAATATTTTCAAGCAAAAACTCTTTTGAAATTAGCAAGCAACTTGCACATTTTTACTTAAGGAAGCAATTCATTGTAGTACTTTTTTCTTTGCCTTAACTGATGATGCAATCTAAAACCAGCATACATAGACTAATTGCTTTTCCTATTGCCACATTATCACTTTGAATACTTGAGAAATGATCCCATTTTATACTCTTTCTGATGCTGTAACATTATGTTTTCCTCCTTAAACTTGGTTGTGTACTGTAATTCTATATTTTACACCTCTTCTTTACAAATCACCCCATTTGTTCACTGAAAAATCTGACATATGAAACATTAGCCTTATCCATTACAGGAGTTATAACATTCATGTTAACATATAGTTAAAACCTTTAAAATATTTGCTGACAGGCTGATTAAATTTATATAGATAGATAAACATATAGGTATCCTACTTGCACCCAGCATTTTATTAAAAAAAAAACTAAAAAATATGGTTCTTTCAATTATTTAACAACCATTATTTTTAGATTTTCTACTATATGTTACTAGTCTTTAGAGATTCAAAGATAAATTGAATGAATGTCTTCTTTTGGGATTCTTGTTGCATGTTGTTAACAGTTCAGAATCTAAACCTTACACCATATACTTTTAATTGCATAATTTTTGTGTATACATCATTATGTTTTCTTGAGCAAATGTTTATTCATTGTGTATAATCTCATAGTTATCAACAATAGTTATGTTCTGACAAGGCAAAGAGTATTTTCCATACAATTAATGCGTTTCTTGAGTAGGACTAATGAAAATAACTGAACTAGTCAGTTTCTAAGATACAGAATATTTTAAAACTTGCTGTGTGACATAACGAGAAACATGCCTCCTCGAAAAATAAGAAAAAAATGAATCAGAACACTTAAATATGGGCATTCTTATTTTAACCATGCTAATTCATTTATTTTGATATATGATATGTGAAACAGTAGTTTCAAATTACTGCACTGCCTGTGTCCAACCAACATTTCTGGATAAAATTTCCACGTTTGCCAATGACATATTCTCAAGAGAGTCATATTTCACTCTGGCTCTGGCCATAATTACAGCAAAATGGAAGTAAAAAATGGTTTGGGATCAACGGTGCAGTATTGTTTAGAAATGTTTAGCCTAGTTACCTGGAAGGCATCCAAGCTTTGCCTACGAACAAAAGATTTCTGACACCAGAACTTCTCGATTGCCTGAAGCAGCCCTCAGTATTTTTGCTTTCACTCTATCATAACTCTGAAGGGCTATAATTGTTGCTGCAGTAAATTTAAGTGTGACAACTTTGTAGTGTTTTTCTAACAGGAAATTATTTAACATATATACAATGTGCCACAGGATATGAACCCACGAAATTTTTATAAAGATTTAATTTGTCTAGGATCACAATTGCCGTAAATTTAAGCAAAGGTAGAGCTGGAATCATGTATGAATAATTGTGGTTGGGGGGATGGCACAGGGAGGCATTTCATTAGTGAAAATATAAACATAGTATCATTATATCAGTTAAAATTTTACTTGGAGTAAATATTGGTAAGACAAATTTATGATTTAATATTTTAGCATTGGTTGATTATAAATTAGTGTTGGAGCACATTATGTCTTGTATTTACCTGTGCCAAGTCACAGAGAGATCCATAACTAGAAATAAATTTTGTTTGTGTATGTCCAACATGTTTTTCTGAAAGGTGATTTAAAAACCGACTGATAATGATCTCAAGAAATGTTGACATTATATACAAAATATATGTATACTAGTCATTTATATGACTTAGTGATTTCTTTTTTTGATGAAATTTTTTGATTAATATATTTTAAAAGAAACTGATTACACACACAAGAACAGCTGGGCAGGGGTCTCCTCTTCTCCAGTAACACAAACCTGATAGCGCAGCTATGGAGTTGCAAGGGCTGTATAGCCAAAAGGGACTGATCTGACTTGAGATTTCAATTTTGTTTGTTTGTTTTAAATTTCTAATGAATAGAAATTATCTACCTCTTTGTATGTGGAAATTATCAAATTAGCTCTCTGTAATCTAGATTCACTAAAAAATATATTACTGGTGTGTTGCTTAAGTGTTTCTTTATTTGCTTTTACCAATTAATTAATTCTAAATAATATACCATTTAAAAAAAATAATTGTACCTTCAAATTATCTTGACGTTTATTTTTTATTTGAGTACTTATGCAATTGGGACCTACTTTTCTTTATGTTTATGTAAGTTTATGCAATTGGGACCTACTTTTCTTTACATTTAAAAAAGTAACTGGAGTCAACACTGCATCAGTTGGTGATTAAGGGCAACATCAATGGCAATAAATCAGATTTATAGTATATACCCTTGATATCATGCGATAAAAATGACACTTTACCTCTGTAGTCTTTCCCCTAAAACCACATAACCCCAGTCTAATCTTGTGAAGAGCACTGGACAAAAACCAATTAGGGAAAATTCTGCAAAACAAATGACAAATACTCTGCAAAACTGTCAAGGCCATCAAAAACAACGCCAGACTTAGAAACTATTACAGCAAAGAGTATCTTAAGGAGACAGGACAATTGAATATAATGTAGTTATCTGAATGGGATGCTGAGATAGAAAAATAACTTTTGTTAAAAACTGGGAAAATCTAAATAAAGACTTGGATTAATAATAATGAATTAATAGTGGTTCGTTCACTGTAATAAACGCCAATATTAATGTAAGATGTTAATAAATAGGGTGAACTGGGTGGGTGGTATATGGGAACCATCTGTAGCATCTTTGTAATATTTTTGTGAATCTAAACTGTTCTGATATAAATGTTAATTTAAGAAACATTAACTCAGTGACAGAATAAAGATTGATTACTTTTACGGACTGTAAAGCACAATGACAGAGTAAACAAAGGACACATAAACATCATTAAAAAAGCATAAAGTTTTTCAAATACTGTTATTTCATTAAAATTAACTTAGATTTCTTCTACTTTAAATTAGGAACTCATTTTACTGAGGCTTGGTGAAAC
>NW_016803926.1:264893-297001 GCF_001698545.2 Rhinopithecus bieti
ATAAAGTTTTTCAAATACTGTTATTTCATTAAAATTAACTTAGATTTCTTCTACTTTAAATTAGGAACTCATTTTTACTGAGGCTTGGTGAAACATGAAACTAATGCCTTTATAGCTATACTCTAAAAATCTGATTATATTTTTATGTGACTTGAATTATTAACTATAAATATACTCTGGCAATTTTATATCAGTTCTAATATAGTAGCAAATTTTTAAAAAAATCATATTTCCCTTTCATATCACAAATGTCACCAATATATCACTAAACTCTCAATGTTCCCAATTGTGTACTTCTATATAAGGGGATAATATCTTTTTACAATTGCATTAGTGATTAGCTTTTGTCCTGAACCACAGGGAATTGTTCTGCCTTTGTAATTTCTTTGCTAGAGAATCTAATCGCAAGGGGTAGCTTAAAACAAATTCTATTCCTATTTTTCCATATTATCTACCTAGTAAGCACTGTAGGTCAGTACAAAAGAGAAATAGAAGTTATCCCTTCTGGCAGGTCACATTGTGGATACCAGTCTGCATCATCTTTTGAAATTAAGATAAACTGTAAGTTAGTTGTGATGTAAGCAGTGGTAGGTATATCAAAAATTACAAAAACTAGTTATAAGCTTTAATTAAAATGCTGTATTTTAGTTATGAGTTGCAAAAAGAAATTTTCCTGAAATACTTGAATTCCAAAAAATCTGTGCATATTTTGGCCTCCTCATGGGTGACAGGAAAAAAGGATATGTGCTTGTTTTGTAGAAAATCTGGTGGAAAACTAGTTTCATATAATATCTAGAGACTTTAATGCTGAAACTAATGCAATTTTCTATGACAGATCTGTTCATAGAACTTTGTGTAATGGTATAAATTTTATATATCTACTTGGTCCAATATGATAGCCATTTGCCACATGTAACTATCAATTGCTTGAAATGTGGCTGGTGTGACTGAGGACTTAATTTCAACTTAATTAAATTTAGATTTAATTGAAACAGTCATATGTGGCTAGTGGCTACTATATTGGACTAAGGAGTCATGTGATAACATGCCACAGTTTTGTTTTGTTTTGTTTGTTTCCTTCTCAGATACATTAAAAATAGTGCAAATTATTTGACATGGGATATGTGGTTAATATCGGCAGTTTAAAACAACTCTTTAGAAGGTACCCAATGCAGCCTTGTGATACAATATCCACTATTATACACTTAATAACTGAAGAATCTTTTCTTTCACTTCAGAAATTTTAATTTGTTTATCTTTTAACTTGTATTTTATTACTGAACACCAATACAATTTTAAATAGTAATAAAATATGCATTTAATTATCAGCATCTGTATTATGCCCAAACATATTTAACTGTTTATATATACATATATATATTTAAAATACTATTTTTTTTGTTATAATCTAAGTTCTGGAATACATGTGCAGAACGTGCAGATTTGTTACATAGGTATACATGTGCCATGATGGTTTGCCACACCTATTAACCCATCATCTACATCAGGTATTTCTCCTAATGCTATCCCTCCCCTTGTCCCCCATCTGTCACTTTCAGGTACACCAACCAATCGTAGGTTTGGTCTTTCCACATAGTCCCATATTTCTTGGAGGCTTTGTTCATTCCTTTTCATTCTTTTTTCTCTAATCTTGTCTTCATGCTTTATTTCATTAAGTTGGTCTTCAATCTTTGATATCCTTTCTTTTGCTTGATCGATTTGGCTATTGTTATTTGTGAATGTTTCACGAAGTTCTCGTGCTGTGTTTTTCAGCTCCATCAGGTCATTTATGTTCTTCTCTAAACTGGTTACTCTAGTTAGCGATTTGTGTAACCTTTTTTCAAGGTTCTTAGCTTCCTTGCATTGGGTTAGAACATGCTCCTTTAGCTCAGAGGAGTTTGTTATTACCCGCCTTCTGAAGCCTACTTGTTTCAATTCATCAAAGTCATTCACCATCCAGTTTTATTCCCTTGCTGGCGAGGGGTTGTGCTGCTTTGGAGGAGAAGAGGCATTCTGGTTTTTGGAATTTTCAGCATTTTGTGCTGCTTTTTTTCATCCTCTTGGATTTATCTGCCTTTGGTCTTTGATGCTGATGACCTTTGAATGGGGTTTTTGTGTGGGTGTCCTTTTTTGATGATGTTGATGTTATTGCTTTCTGTTTGTTAGTTTTCCTTCTGACAGTCAGACTCCTCTTCTGCAGGCCTGTTGGAGTTTACTGGAAGTCCACTCCAGATCCTCTTTGCTTAGGTATCACCAGCAGAGCCTGCAGAACAGCAAAGATTGCTGCCTGCTTCTTCTTCTGGAAGCTTCGTCCAAGAGTGGCACTTGATGGATGCCAACCAGAACTCTCCTGTATGAAGTGTCTGCTGGCTCCTATGGGGAGGTGTCTCTCAGTCAGGAGGTACAATGGTCAGGGATCCACTTGAGGAGGCATTCTGTCCTTTAGCAGAGCTTGAGCGCTGTGCTGGGAGATCCACCGCTCCCTTCAGAGCCAGCAGGCAAGAACATTTAAGTCACTGAAGCTGTGCCCACAACCACCCTTTCCCCCAGGTGCTTTGTCCCAGGGAGATGGGAGCTTTATCTATAAGCCCCTAACTGGGGCTGCTGCCCTTCTTTCAGAGATGCCCTTCCCAGAGAGGAGGAATCTAGAGAGGCAGTCTGACTACAGTTGCTTTGCAGTCCAAACTTCCCTGAAGCTTTATTTATACTGTGAGGGGGGGAAAACCACCTACTCAAGCCTCAGTAATGGCAGACGCTCCTCCTCCCACCAAATTCGAGCATACCAGCTAGACTTCAGACTGCTGTGTTGGCAGTGAGAATTTCCAGTGGATCCTAGCTTGCTGTTCTCCATGCGGGTGGTACCCACTGAGCAAGACCACTTGGCTCCCTCGCTTTAGCTTCCTTTCCAAGGGAGTGAATGATTCTTTCTCATGGGGGTTCCAGGTACACTAGGGTACAAAAAAATACTCCTGCAGCTAGCTTGGTGTCTGCCCAAATGGCCTCTAGGCTTTGTGCTTAAAACCCAGGGCCCTGATGATGTACCTACATGAGGGAATCTCCTGGTCTACTGGTTGCAAAAACCATGGGAAAAGCATAGTATCTGGGCCAGATAGCACTGTCCCTCACAGTACAGTCCCTCACAGCTTCCCTTGGCTAGACTCCTTATACTTCCTGGGTGATGCAACACTCCATCCTGCTTCTGCTTGCCCTCCATGGGCTGTACCCACTGTCTAACCAGTCCCAATCAGATGAACTGAGTACCTCAGTTGGAAATGACCAGAGCTCTTCCTATTAGACCATCTTGCTGAGTTGCAAGATACTCATTTTTTTTTTTTTTTTTTTTTGGTCTTTGAACATTGAACTGCTTTGTTTTTAATTCATTTATTACATTCTTCAGTAGGACACAATTCATTAAAAAATACATTTTTGTAGTTACTAAATATATAAAGTAATACTGTGGCAGTATTATTCAAATATTCTCTCTATGGGTTCTTTGTGAGTATTGGCACAATTAATAATACCTAAATGAAAATAATAACCAGTCACTGGAAAACTCAATAATTTTCATGATTTTGAAGGTAGAGTGATGAAAGCCAACTGATTTTTGAAAGTTATTCTTTCTTAGTAGAAAGTGTTAGCAAAATTTTAATTGAAGTTTTATAATTGCCTCTAATAGCCCTCTGTTTTTTTTTTTTTTTTTCTTTTGAGACAGGGTCTCACTATGTCACCCAGGCTGGGGTGCAGCAGAGCAATCACAGCTCACTGCAGCCTCAACTTCCTGGGCTCAAGTGATCATCCCACCTCAAACCATTAAGTAGCTGGGACATAGGCATGCACCACTACACCCAGCTAATTTACATATATATATATGTAAATATATATATATATATATATATGGTAGAGATGAGGTTTTACCATGTTGCCCAGGCTGGTCTCCAACTCCTCCAGTTCCTGGGTTACGGCAATTCACCTGCCTTGGCCTCCCAAATTTGGGTTTGCAGGCATGAGCCACTGCCTGGCCTGCCTTTAACTTTTTATAGAGAGTCTTCTAATATATCACTTTATCCTTTACTCTTTATAGAGAGACATCTAAAAGGATTGAAATATTTAGATATCATTAATTTCAAAATATATTTTAGCAACTTTTTAAAATAAAATAATTTGGTCTTATATGTTATAAATAAATTTTAATCAAAACTCTGTAGTGACATAATTTGTTCATTCAATATACAAAAATATCCAACACACAATCAAATTAAGAAAGCCAAACTCATTGTCTACTGAGACTGTTAAATCAGATCGACTCTCTGTAAGAAAAAGTCTGACTTAAAACAAATTTGAATAAAGATTTGATGTCAGCTCCCTAGGTTACACTTTTTTCTTCTTGATTTTAATTTATGGAATAGCTAGAAAAGGCGCAGATCCTTGCCATGATTAAGTTACATGCAACAAACAAGATATCATTCTCTTTATGATTTTATATAGATTTTTTTAATGACTTCTGTAGGACTCACTCTCTTAAAAATTCATTATTTTGTTACTGAGCCACCAGGGGTTTGGTCTAGGTCCTGCAACTCACTGCACTGAAAGCCAATCACTGAGATGACCAGTATTGCCAAGGAAGAAGGTTTTAATCTGGTGCGGCAGTCAAGGGTGTGCGAGCTGAGTCTCAAATCCATCTCCCTGACTGACTACAATCAGGGGTTTATATAGCAGGGAAGAAAGGTAATGATGTGTAAGAAAACAGGAACTAAGGAGGGGCACAGAAGCGGTCATGATGAATGAGAGGTCAGACATCTCATTGTCAGGATGTGGTGATCTGGTGAGTTTTAGCTCTTTGATACTTTTGTTGAGAGGCCTGAAGGTCCTTTCCTGAGGAAGGAACTCACATAAAACATACAAAAGTTTCAAGCTTTAACAGCAGAAGGGTTAATGTCTATGTTGATCCAAAACACAACTGCCTATGGGACCACTGGGCCTGTTTCACTTTGACAACAGTAAGGCGATGGCCATGGCAAGATCATTAAAAGATAATTTTCAGAATTTCTGTTCCATTCAACAAGATGAATGGAGAATATCCCAGCAGGGGTCAGATAAATGTGCTTCTTTCACCTAACGAAACAAAAATTTGTATCACATAGGGGAAGACAAATATTCTTCCAATGGGTCAATTATACCTTGAATAAGGGGTGTACCCTGACACTAATCTTTGTTTGACCCCTGTGTAGGATAAGCCACCAAGGTGAATTACATCATATTGTTTTTAAGTGGCAAAAAAGGGAAAAGGCAAGTGTAAAAGGAAACAGCCATAATATTTCCATGACATTCATGTTTTTCATCAGGCCAGTTTTAGGAAAGAGTGCATATTGAAGTGAATGTTCTAGAAAGTGATGTCTTAGAGATTATGTATGTCCAGATAGCCTTTAAAACAAACTTAATGAATCTCCAATAATATTCTTAGAAGTAGGAAACACTGTGGCCTTTGATGCTGAGACGTAAGAAAGTAGGTTGTTGCTCAAACTGTCTTGTCTATTTTTTAAAAAGCACATAGCAAAAAAAAAAAAATTATTTTTTCCCAAGGGTAAGGTTTAAATGTCGCTTGAATTTCATATTGACTGGTACAAAATATGTGAATTACTTTTAATAATGGGGCTGTGTTGCTGTAAAACTAAAGAAGTTAAAAGTCGTTGCTACTCCCACTGTGACAAAAGCAGTCAAGAGCATAATTAAATATATTTGCTAAATTTGAATGTAAATTAAAATTTAAGCTTATGTCTCATTTTATTTAAGAATATAACACTTCATAGAAATAATATGTTTAGATATTCTTTTTCTTTTCTTCCAGTGGCCAACACTTTCCAAAGTAGGAAAATAACTTAACGTTTGTTAAATGCATATCTAAAGAAAGCCATGCTATAAAATGTATTTCCCTCATAATAAACTTTTAAGTATTTGCATCACTAACTTGTAGTTGAAATAAAATAAAAATGTTAACAAATGTTTTACTATCCATAATTTACTGAATATTAACAATCTTTTAATTTGAAACTAAAATGCACTTGTTTATTTATTTATTTGTCAATATTTTGGAAAGTATTTCACTTATCTATATCTCTACTGCTTCAGCATGTAGAAAATTTCTCCTGATTCTTTTATTTTAGAGTGCAATAGATTATTTTATTTTACTTAAGAAAAGGATTAAAATTGCAAGCTATCACCAAACTTTTATCTAAATCTTGGACCTATTTCATCATTGCTGAATTACAAACTTGGAGGAAAGTTGTTCCTTTTTCTTCCATTGGTTTTAAAAGTGATGAAGTTTAAGAATTACTAGTGCAGACAGTTGAGTCTCACCACACAAAAGATTGTATTTGTATTCAATTGCTATTTTCTGCTTCTCCCATCATACAGTTTCTTCATATTTAACACAAACATAGGTGATATTTAATTTGAAGGCAAGAAAGGCACTTCCTATTGAAGAATTTGGCCAAAGTGTCTGTTTGTATAAAACATAATGGATCTTTATAAGGGATTATCTTGATGTCCGCATGTGGCTATTGACACTTGATTACATTTTAGTACAAAGACTAATGAGGAAATAGTGACTGCTGTGGGTTGTGTTAGACGTTTTACTTTATGCCTCTATTATTAGGTTATCTAGATATTAATCCTCTAGTTTTTATAAGACAAATTCTCTGAAACTTAAAAGCAACTACCTTCTCATATAATAAAGTTCTCTGTTAAAATGTGAATTCATTTTGAAAACACTTGAGCTCTCTGTTATTCAGGGTTCTTCAGAGAAACAGAACCAGTAGAATGTGTATGTGTGTGGAGTGTATGGAGCAGGATATTTTAAGGAATTGATTCAGTTGATTGAGGCAATTGTAGGGCTGACAAGTCTAAACTCTGCAGAGAAAGCCAACAGGCTGGAGACACAGGGAAGAAAGAATTGACACAACTGAAGTCTGAAGGAAAAGTGCTTGCAACATTCCCTCTTCATCTGGGGAGGCCCGTCTTTTCCTTAAAGTCTTCAACTGATTGGATGAGGCCCACCTGCATTATGAATGGCAATCTACTTTACTCAAAGTCTACTGATCTAAATGTTGATTCCATTTAAAAATATTTTACAAAATGTATTATCTATTTTGCCATAGACAGGAGGGGCAGCCCACCCACCAGCAGCTAGAAGGGGTAGAACAGGGCATGGATATGAAAGTTATAGGTGATGAACAGGAAAATGCAGTGCCCAAACATGTCATAGCCCTGGGAAGAAGGAAAATCACTCAGGATGATCTGGCCTCTGTTCCCTCATGGGGAACCTGGGAAGCAGATGATCCATTGTTCTGCTCCTCTCATTTCAGGTTCTGGGGCCCTAGGGTAGATACATACCAAGGCCTGGCTGCTCTTTTAAAGACAACCCCACCACCATGCTTGGCTCATTATCAGCAGTGCTGACATTTGGAGCGTGGTGATCTGGGCTTTATACAAGTAGGCGAGAAAGTAAATGAACGATGAGACATCCAGCCAGTAGTCGAAGCAGGTGCCAATGGAATCAGAGTGCCCTCCCATTGTGGAGTAAAAGTTCTACTTAGTACAGGGAGGACACTGCTATTACCCTTAGCCAGCACCAGGGGCTGATCCTACATCATTCCATCATTGTCTCCTTGGGCAAATTTCAACCGAGTTCAACCATCCATCAAAATCTTCTGTCGTACTTACAATAATGGTGACAAATGTCTTTATCCTATGAAGGAGGATAGCAACCAGGATGAAGACCAGCATGAGAAATCTGTTGAGCTCACATGAATTTTCTGCCAAAATACCAAGTCATTCAGGTTGGAGGATAAAATAGATCTTCTACCTGTGCCTTCTCAGGTTTTGCCTGGTGGCCCTACCTTCTGCCAGACATGACATTCCCTAATAACCTGGAGGAAGGTGACTGTCTTGTTGGGATCATGGACTGCAACACACTGGGAGAGGAAAGGAGAGATAAGAACAAGGCAGCACCGTGCCATGAGGTTCTGGAGAGCAAGGCCTGACTCCTACTCATCACTCTAACTTCAAGGAATGAGGCCTCCCACAATGTACATTGGCTGACAGGGGGAGAAAATGATAGTAAAGACATAGGGAATGGGGAAATTATTTCCTTGCCCCTAAAATACTTGCAGGAAGGACAACCATCTGAAATAGCTGACTGAAGCAGCAGCTATACAGAGGACTCAGAGCCCAACTGGGCCTTGGGAAAGGGCCTGACCATTTACCTATTTGACCCACTTCCCTTTAAAAGGCTGGTAAATTTCAGCAGAGTACTCAGAATTCAGGGCTGTGATGGTGAGGCCCTGGAAAATGTTGAGAAGAAAAAGTGTTAATGAGGGAACCAGTATGCCTCCTGCCTCTTTCTGCTAAACTGTTCTTCCTGGCACCAGTGAGCATTTTCTTGAGAAATATATTTGAAGTGTCATGACAATTTCACACACACAAAAATAAAAGTACAAGTCACTTCCCTGTGCTTTTTTTAAGAGGCTAGCTCCTAATAATAGCTTGGAGTTTAGCTAGATTTTACTTCCTTTGGGAAACCTGCCCTGTCCCACCCACCGACCTACTCAGGCTCAGGTATCTCTCCTGCATACCATGATCGCACATGGGTACTGTATTGTGACTGCACTCCAGAGCAAGACTGTCATCCATCCTCACCACAGAATTATACACAATAAGTATAGGGCCTGGCATGAAGCAAATGCTTAATGAATACTTTCTTAGTAGTCCTAGGTATTTGATAGGCATTGATTAAATTAAAGGATGAAAGAAAAAAATATTTCACAGAAACATCTCAAATTATATTAGACCAAATATCTGAGTACCATGGCCTAGTCAAGTTGACACACAAAATTGACCATCGTAGGATTCATCTTTTATTTTCTCTTTCCTAATTGAATCTGAATATGTAGTCTAAGTATATAGAAAACACAATAGATGCAGTGTCAGGGACACATCCAAAATTCCGGAAACACACACAGACACACATATACGTTCAAAGTATTTCACAGAGGTGCTGAGTGCTTAATAGTTTATATGCATTTTAATAATGAGGGTAGCAATTAAAAAAACTTGTATATCATATCATATCTTACTGGTCACTCCATTAATCATGCAGGGAAAACAGTGACTCCTGAACTACGTGACTAAACTTTAGCAACTCAGAAGAAACAGAGGAAGAAATGCCTTTACTAGTATTATAACTCTCATGTGAAGAAGATCCCTATAATTTTGACAAAAAGAATGCTTCCTGGCTCTGATGTAAGAAGTGAAAAACAGCCATGAACTTTGGATTAGAGGTATTTATATTTGTGCAGAATAATTGATTTTAGTTGCCCTCTATTGCTTACTTCTTGGCTTACTAATACAGAGTTGGTGGTTTCTGTGTCTTTAAAGCTGCCCTAGATATAAGTTATTTCACTAAGATTTGACTATTATTGTATTTCATAGTGTTTTTCCCCATAGAAATCTATTCATCACTTATACTAGGAGAGCTGATGGCATCACTTCCCACTTCTCTTATGTTTGTCAAGATGAACTATGTTGCACATCTTTCTATCAGAAGGCATCTTTGAAGGAAAAATAGAACTCTGAGAACCAATGAGCAACAGGAGCATCTCCAGCACCAGAGAAACAAAGGAGAGCATAATATAATAATGTGTCCCATCAATACAATCCTATCTTTCATATTTATTACCATCTGACATGGTTTGACTGTGTCCCCGCCCAAATCTCCATCTTGAATTCTCACGTGTTGTGGGAGGGACACAGTGGGAGGTGATTGATTAATGGGTGCAAGCCTTTCCCGTGCTGCTGTCATGATAGTGAATGAGTCTCACAAGATCTGATGGTTTTAAAAAGGGGCATTCCCCTGCACAAGCTCTCTCTCTCTTTGTCTGCCGCCATCCATATAAGATGTGACTTGCTTCTCCTTGCCTTCTGTCATGATGGTGAGGCTTCCTCAGGAATGTGGAACTGTAAGTCCAATTAAACCTCTTTCTTTTGTAAATTGCCCAGTCTCAGGTATGTCTTTATCAGTAGTGTGGAAACAGACTAATAACAGTAAATTGGTACCAGTAGAGTGGGGTACTGCTAAAAGATAACCAAAAAATTATTGAAGCGATTTTGAAATAGGCTGACAGGCAGAAGTTGGAACAGTTTGCAGGACTCAGAAGACAGGAAACTGTGGAAAAGTTTGGAACTCCATAGGGACTTGTTGAATGGCTTTGACCAAAAGTCTGATAGCAACGTGAACAATAAGGTCCAGGCTGAGGTGGTCTCAGATAGAGATGAGAAACTTGTTGGGAACTGGAGCAAAGGTGACTGTTGTTATATTTTAGCAAAGAGACTGGTGGCATTTTGCCCCACCCTAGAGATTTGTGGAACTTTAAACCTGAGAAAGATGATTTAGGGTATCTGACGGAAGAAATTTCTAAGCAGCAAAGCATTCAAGAAATGACTTGGGTGCTGTTAAAGACATTCAGTTTAATGAGGGAAGCAGAACATAAAAGTTCGGAAAATTTGCAACCTGACAATGTGATTAAAAAAAAAAATTCCAATTTTCTGAGAGAAGTTCAAGCTGGTTGCAGAAATTTGTATAAGAAACAAGGAGCTGAATGTTAATCATTCACCATGTCATCCAGGGCATGTCAGAGATCTTCATGGCAGCCCCTCCCATCACAGGCCTGGAGTCCTAAAAAGAAAATGTGATTTCCTGGGGTAAGCTCAGGATCCCCATTCTGCTTGCAGACTATGGACTTGGTGCCCTGCATTCCAGCCATTGCAACCATGACTAAAAAAGGACAAGGTATAGCTTGGGCTGTTGCTTCAGAGGGTGGAAGATCCAAGCTTTGGCAGCTTCCATGTGGTATTGAGCCTGTGGGCACACAGAATTCAAGAATTGAGGTTTGGGAGCTTCTACCAAGATTTCAGAAGATGTATAGAACTGTCTGGATGTCCAAGCAGAAGTTTGCTGCAGGGGTGAGGCCCTCATGAAGAACCTCTGCTAGGGCAGTGCAGAAGGGAAATGTGAGGTTGGAACCCCCACAGAGTCCCTACTGAGGCACCACCTAGTGGAGCTATGAGAAGAGGGCTATAGCCATCCTCTGGATCCCAGAATGGTAGTTCTACCAACATCTTGGACTATGCTCCTGGAAAAGCCTCATACACTTAATGCCACCCCATGAAAGTAACTGGGTGAGAGGCTGTACCCTTCAAAGCCATAGAGGAAGAGCTGCCCAAGACCTTGGGAACCCACCTCTGGCATCAGCATGACCCAGATGTGAGACATGGAGTCAAGGAGATCATTTTGGAACTTTTAAGATTTGACTGATTTGCTGAATTTTAGACTTTCATGGGTGCTGTAGCCCCTATGTTTTGGCCAGTTTCTCCAATTTGGAATGGCTGTATTTACCCAATGTCTTTACTCCCATTGTATCTACGAAGTAACTAACTTGCTTTTGGCGTTACAGGTTCGTAGGCAGAAGGGACTTGCCTTGTTTCAGATGGGACTTTGGACTTGGATTTTTGCATTAATGCTGAAATGAGTTAAGACTTTGGGAGACTGTTGGGATGGCATGATTGGCTTTGAAACGTGAGGACAAGAGAGGGGCCAGGAGTGGAATGATATGGTTTGTCTGTGTCCCCACCCTGATCTCCGTCTTGAATTCCCATGCATTGTGAGAGGGACCCAGTTGGGGGGTGATCGAACCATGGGAGCGGGATTTTCCTATGCTGTTCTCATGATAGTGAATGAGTCTCATGAGATCTGATGGTTTCAAAAAGGGGAATTCTCCTGCAAAAACTCTCATTCTTTGCCTGCCACTATCCACGTAATATGTGACTTGCTCCTCATTGCCTTCTACAGTGATTGTTAGGCTTCCCCAGTCACATGGAACTTTAAATCCAATTAATCCTCTTTCTTGTATAAATTGTCCAGTGTTGGGTGTCTTTATCAGCAGTGTAAAAACAGATTAATATACCATTCTTGCCTAAATTTATTTTGTGTCTAACTACTTTTTTTTCTTTTTACAAAATTATTAAAGGTAGACTCTACAAGATCCAAAATTTTCACGACTTTTTAATCAACTATTTCCATCTTAATAGAGAGAACAAAATCCCATAATTTATAGATGCATCTACAGGACTGATAAAGAATTAATAGTTTTCATGTCAATAATAAATACAACTAATCATAAAGTTAAGGCCACACAAATTATATATATATATATATATATTGGTGCTACGTGATTGGTCATGTTGTTACATTGTGCTAAAGACTTTACCTGTGACTTCCTTCACTCAGAAGGTGGAAATGTATCTATGTTCAATTATGGGTGGTTATTTCTGCCTGTATTTGGTGATACAATAAACACTAGCCATAAGTTTATACTCAAAGTTAATTTTCTTTGGAAATACTTATTTTTATACATATTTGCTGTATTTCTAGGACAAGAGGAGGCTAAGTTTGGAAATCATTTTACCTTTCCCCTACCAATGTTCAAACTCATACTTAAACTCTTTCTCTAAGCTTCTATAGGTCTATCTAACTGAACTATCATCAAACTCTTTCTCTAAGCCTCTTTGAGTCTATCTTTACCTACCATCAATCTCAGATGTCAGCATCATAAAATACCATTGTCTTTTTTTTTGTTGTTGTGTTTGCTAGGGATTCATAGCCTCCTGATAGAGATGAGTTGATCCCAGTTATTAAATATTTTATGTTTAATATATATGACTAATTCATATTGATCTTTGTTGTTTTTTATCTGCTGACTGTTTTGTAATTTCATTTTTCCCTTTAAGTTGCTTTTTGTTTTTTCTCCTCTCATTATTTTCTCTCATTTTACTTATTTCTAATTTGTATCCTCATTTTTTTTTTTGAGACAAAATCAGACTTTGACATTTTCATTTCAATTCCCATTTTCTTGCTTTTATTTCACACATTAGGAAAGCCTATCAATTTTCCCGTTGAAACCCTTGTATTGTAGTGGCAAAGGACCACATAGCTAGCAGTGGTGCCAGGAACCCTGTGAGAAAGCAAAACAACTTAAAATTTTCAATTGACTGCATGAGGAAAGGAAGCAGTAGGTTTCTTCAAGTCAAAGAGATTCTGTTTGTAGTTGAATACATGAAGTCATTTTTTACATTTTGCTAGGATAAAATATAGTATTAGCTGTCTGACGTTTAAGATTATTATAGCTGAAAACAGGAAAAAGGAAGATAGAGGATGTTTTGAGAGGGGAGGTGAAATAGAAATTGCAAAAATATTTAAAGGCTCCTTATAAAATAAAACTAAAAGTTTGAAAACGCGTATTCAAACACACATTCTTTAAAAGGTAGAACATAAAACATAATTAGCCCGCAGTGCTGAATTTTTCCCTTCTCACCTTCCCAGTTTACCTTTATATAACTATGATGACCTAGAGCAAATTACTAACATAATATTTTTATCTTTTCTGTACCATTCACTATAGGGATGGCAAATAAATCTTATTTCACATGTGCACTCAAGAAATGAATAGTGAATGCCTGTTGAAATCCACTCAGCAGCCCTGGAAGCTATATCTGTGTTCAGGGACAGAACAATAATTTGTATTATGAATTACTGAGGGAAGAAGGGGACACCCTACTTACATTTATACCTTAGACAATACTTAGTTTAAGGAAAGCATTTTGGTCCATAATTTCATTTGTGATTCATAATAATATTTAGGAAATTGCTTTAGGTTATTTTATATTGTAAATGACTGAAAAATGACAATGTTTAAATAAAAGTGACAAAAAATGTAAATAATACATTATATACAATTATTTTATACATAATATAAAGGACAAGAAAATGTATTTGATATCATAGACCAAAATATACTTTGTAAGCTTAATGACATTATTCTTATGAAAAGTTAGGACTTTAGCTGACTGACAAGAACTCCTCTCAAGTATGTGTAACTAAAAATTAACATAGCATTTATGAAACAATCTTCTGTTGTTAAACTTCTAATTTCAAAAAATCCTATATATATGTGTGCATGTACATATGTGTGTGTATAAGTAGTGTATATATATTTTGCAATAGTTATCTGAAAATATTTTAGACAATTTCATTAACCCTTTGATTGCCTGAATTTCTTTCCTCCTCCTCCTCCTCCTCCTCCTCCTCCTCCTTCTTCTTCTTCTTCTTCTTCTTCTTCTTCTTCTTCTTCTTCTTCTTCTTCTTCTTCTTCTCTTTTGTATTTTAGTAGAGATGAAGTTTCACCATGTTGGCCAGGATGGTCTCGATCTCCTGACCTCATGATCCGCTTGCCTCTGCCTCCCAAAGTTCTGGGATTACAGGCATGAGCGACTGCGCCTGGCCAAATTTTCTGAGTTTCATACTTTTATACAAAAAGAAAGTTTCTTGCAGAAAAGATAATGTTAACAAATTTGGTAAGATTTTACTATGAGTGTCTACACTCCGAAATTCAGCAGTTGAGCAAATTTGAGATTTTCATATTTCTGATGCTGCATATGCTTTCCAATGTACTCATTTATAAAATAGCTGATTTGATACTCATATCTAATGGAAGCAGGCCAGTGTTTCAATGTAGGACACAATTCAATTCTAATCATAGCTCACTGAGATTTTTATATTGAAAAGCTGCTGTTGTCCGTTAGCAAACCACTGAAGTGAATTTAGTGGCTGGGAAAACTGCCAGACAAACAGAAATACAAACCAAGCTCCTTTAAACCAAAGAATTACAACATCAAAGTAAGCATAATTATCACTCTTCATATCCTGCTCTGCTGGCCACTTCAACTTGGCCTTGACAGAGACTCTTAAGATTTTAAAGTGAAAAACTTTAAAAAGTATACATTCAGTACTAATGTCTACAAGTTAAATATCTTACTCCATATTACTTGTAATGTCTACAAGTAAATATCTTACTCCATATTATTATCTTACTCCAACTTAATACATTTTGTAATATAAAATAATATTTCTTATATTTTCAACCTATATGTTCATTTATCATAAGTGTATATGTATAAATTTAAAAGCAGCAATCTACTTATTGGTGAAAACCTAAAAGCACTAAAATTAAAAGACACCAAAATAAAAAGCACAGGGGCCGCAGCTTCACCACGTAATTTTAACCATAGATATGAACATAGAATTATGGTTAAGGAAAACGATAATGTGGCAGCGTACATATATTCGGAACAAGAAAATAAGGTTATTTTGTCAACCTTAAAATAATATTATTTATAACTATAGAAAAAACTGTGAAAATTGATTACACCGTAATTAGTAAGGTTTTAGGTCATATTATAGATACGACAAAAAAATCAATAAATTCATATAAATAAAAACATTTCCAAATAATTTTTAAAATTGAGTCACTCATAGACAATGCATGTTGTCTCTTCCACTTTCCTTTCGTCTATATCCTATGTATATAATTTTCCACAAGTATAAAAATGGAGAAGTCTATGAACAAGACACATAAAAAATGCTCGTTAAAATACCATTAACACAAAGACTTTGAAAAAATAGGTGATAATTAGACTATTTGATTTTATAAAAATGTGAAATATTTTTACAATAACAATCAATGTAGTATAGTAACGCAAATCAATCATATTTCTATAGGGCGCGCATTTTGAGGAGCTTTGTTAATGTGCATATTATAATTCAAAAATTTAATTTATATAAAAGACCTATAAAGAATATTGATAATATAACATTATGTAGCAGAATATCTAATGTTATGTCATAAAAAAGTAATACTTATTTTATATAAGTGGCAGGCAATATACAGTAATTTTAATTTGAGTAATTTATTTTTTATTATTTAAAGTTTTAACAAAATAATATTTATTTAAGAATGTATTAAATAAAAGTTAATCATAAAACAGAAAAAATATTTTCAAAAAAAATTTTTTTTGAGACAGGCTCTCTCTGTTGCCCAAGCTGAAGTGCAGTGGCATGATCATGGATCACTGCACCCTTGACCAACCAGGCTCAAGAAAACCCACCTGAGCTTCCTGAGTAGCTGAGACTGTAAGTGCACACCACCACGCCTGGCTAATTTTTTATATTTTGTAGAGACTGCTTCTTGCCACATTGCTCAGACTGGTCTCAAACTCCTGGACTCAAGCAATCCTCTCATCTCAGCTTCCCAACGTGCTGGAATTAAAAGCATAAACCACTATACCTGGCTACTTTCAAAATTTCTGACATACAAAAATTAAATATAATTTTAGATTGTTTCTGTGCTCATATTTATGAAGTCAACACAAATAAGAACAGCCTTTTAAGTTATTGGAAATTTCAGATGTTTTGAATTAGAGACCTTTAAATTTTTAAAAAAGTTCTATTTAGCAATTAAAAAAGTAAATACATTATTAAAACAATTATATGATATTTTGCCAATAAAATTGGCAAGTTTCACAAGTATGAAATACCCTCCCCTCATTTTTGAAATAAACTGAAAAATTACCACCCATATTGACTTGTAAATCGCACAAAGGGAAATGCAAATTTTTTCAATTACTCCTAGTGTGTATGAGATATCCTCATTCTCACTCTTGTATATTTTTCAACTAGCAGATTCTGTACTTTTGATAGGGACAGGAGGCAGGGAAATTATGGGAAGAAGAGGATGGGTCACCAGCAAGGGCCCCACCCTCAAGCATGGGACCACAGCCCAAAGTGAATATGTGCATTGATGTTTTCCTGCTCAAATGCTGCCTTTGCCAGAACCACTTTGGCCCTCGCTGTCCCTCATCCTGTGCCCATAAAAACCCCAGGCTCTGCTGACAGAGAGCAGAGAAGAGGAATAGCAACAGGATATCGGAGACAATGGTTTGACATCAAAGAAAAGTAGCTTTATTTCAGAGAGATGGCTTAATGGCATTGTTCTGGGGGAAGATCACCTTCCCACTCCATCCCCTTTCCAGCCCCCCTTCCCACTGAGAGCCACCTTCATTGGCAATAAAATCTCTTCATTTAATACCCTTCAATTCATTTGTGCAACCTGATTTTTCCTGGATGATGAACAAGAGCTCAGGTGCCATAAGTGTGGATGCTAAAGGTTGTCACACCAACCCTATCTCCTCTCTGGTGGAGAGCAACACCTCATATTAAAAGGCATAGGACCCACTGAGCTGTTAACACTTAAGCTGTCCACACACAGCAAAGCTCAAAGAGCACTGTAACACACACCCTCCTTGGCTTCAGGAGTTATGGGTACTCACCCTAGATGCCACTATAGGGGCCTGCATGGAGTTTTGCTTCGGCTGGGTCCTAAAAGCACTCACTCGGGCCCCTGTACCCACTCACCTACATTGTCCCTCCTGCAAAGTGTTAAGTGCAACAGGGTCCAGTGAATGGAGTTTGCCCCTGCTGGCACCAAAGCAGCTGACTGACTCTAGCATTGGCACTCCAGTTCCTACCTGCAAAGAGGTCAGGGAAATTTCCTGCTTCATCTGAAGGCTTATTTGGGATCTATCAGAAGGGGGAGTAAATGCAAATCTGTCAGATCTGTCTCTTCTTGTCCTCAGACTTTCCTCTGATCTATGCCACTTGCAGGAAACAGGATGCAACCTTGCCATCTCTCATTCCTTTGGGTGAAAGGAATGTTTGATCTCTTTCCCATCACAGAGGTCTTGATGTTGCAGGGGACTGGAATAGAGTCCTGAGGCAACTGAAATCATCTGGCCGAGGTGACTGCTCGGTGTTGCTGGGAGTCCTCAAGACTGAACCCAGTCTCTGACCACCTGTCAAGGTATTGGCCAAGAACCCCAGACTTTTCTATGACATATTTTTGTCTCCTTTCATTGTTTAAAATGGCTCACATGTCTTCTTTTACAATATGAAGAGTTTTGCGGCAAACTGCAGAACTGTTGCTAAGTAAACTGAGCGTTTGGCCCAGCAATCAGACATGCATTTCAGAATAATGTAATTTTCATTTGTTCTTAGAGGTGCCATCTCCACCCTCACCCTGACAGCTGCAGACACCTGCAGTGCACAGTGGCTCCCCTCGTCACCCCCTCCCCTCCCAGCTGAAACACTTGGGCATGTCTGCAGCATGCACATGCCTTACCCAATGGCCACTGGAGCGCGGGAGAGAAGTGTGGCTGCTGCCAGAGCCCCAGTGCGATCTTGGGGGACAAGGACCCCATGTGGGTGGCTGGCCAGCATTTCCTGCTTTCTGGCCCCTCCCACCATGTGCCCATAGAGTCTTTCCTCCCCTGGCCAAGGAGTTCAGGTTGGTTTGAAACAGAGGAGGAATACATTGATTAAAGAAACTCATTTGCAAAAAGCAAGAGGTCCCCCACCCCTTTAAGCTGCTTTTCTTTCTTTTTTCCTTTTCTATGTAGAGAGTTCTTTTCCTACCTAAGCATTCTGCTTATGATAGGGAGGCAACAGAGAGTGATTCCCACTAGCTTATAACTGCAAAATTGACAAGGCCTTTCTGGGACTTAATCGAAATAAACCCATGCACTCCCTGAAACACCTTTTTGTCCTAAACTCAATTCTAAATAGCAGGTTGAAGCCCTAGAAAGGAAAACCAGATATAAGGGATCCAAAGTGAGACACCAGGCACTGTATAAATAGGCAGGCAGAACCAATTTCCAATTTCTGCTGACTAAGCTTCTGCTTCATGGAAGGAGGTCATCTTCATGGAATAGATAAGGCCCAGGGAAGCAAAAGTTTGCTGACAGTAGTGTGGATGGAGGCATAGGTGAGTGTGAAGAATCCCTATTCTCTAGGCCCTCCCTACTTCACGAGTGCAGGCTGTAATGGCACACATGTGTGGCATCTGTCTAAGGCCACTAGGTCCTGGGGATAAAAAGACAGAAGAGAAAAGAGGGATACCCATTTTCTCTCTCACACACACCCCAAGATTTTACTGAAAGAAGGAAATGAAATGAGAAATGCCTATTTCCCTGTTTTTTTCAGAATGGGCAGCCATCTATCTTCACTACCTCCAATCTATACTACTCTGGAGTATATCCTAAGTCAATGGAACTACTTTGACCCTCTGACTCTGGAGAAAAACCATCTCATAGCCCTCTGCACAAAGGCTTGGCCAGATTACAGCCTGCAGGAGAACTGGCTTCACCTCAAGAAAGAAGCATTCATTTCAATACCATCCTGCAGTTGAACTTTTTTTGTAAAGCCCCGTATGTACAGGCTTGCTTTGTCTTTCAGGGTAATCCAGACCTTTGCTGACAGTGTAGGGTTGATCCAGCACTACTATGTGCCATCTCAGAAGAGGCGGCAAGGGGCAATCCCAGGAAACTAAAGAAATGAACCCCAGACGCACCTCCAGTAGGGGAGCCAGCTCCCTTCAGCCCTACTTCTCTGGGTCCACCCCATCCTCACTATCCAGTTTCTCTAAGTTGCCTCCTCCCAGAAATCCTCACCCTAGACAAGCCCTAGTCTCACTCTTGCACCTCCAACAGATGCCCAGTGAATCTGGCCCCAATAAAGCTCAGGTCCCTTCTTTCTACAGAACCTAAGACAAATTTAGGGAGATCTTGGCCAATTTTCAGATAGTCTTGACAAATATACAGAGGCTTTCCAGAATTTCACCCAAGTATTTGAACTTTCCTGGCAAGATGCTATTTCACTTTTGAATCAAACCCTAACTAACATTGAGAAGCAGGTTGCTCTGCAAGTGGCAGAGAAATTTGAAGATGAACTTTATATTACATATAGTGTTAAAGAAGGGGTCAAACCTCTGCTTTCCTGAAAAGGTTAAGAGAGGCCTTGGTAAAGCACACCTCTCTATCTCCTGATTCAGTCAAGGGATAGCTAATCCTAAAGGATAAATTTATTACTCAGTCAGCCCCTAACATCAGGAGGAAGCTGCAGGAACAGGCTCTGGAACCAAATATTACTTTAGAGAACCTCCTAAAAGTGGCCACCTTGGTCTTTTATAATAGAGATAGGGAGGCCCAGGAGAAAGAGAGGGAAAATAGGAAAGAGGCAGAGGCTATAATGGCCACCATGCAAGCCCACAAACCTAACAATCCCTGAGGTGCGCCTGTTAACTGCTACAAATGTGGTAAACCAGGACATTTCAGGAAGGATTGCCCAGGCAGCATGAGGAAGCCACCTCAACTCTTTTCAATCTGTAATGGAGACCACTGGAAGGTGAACTGTTCCTGTGAACACTGGTCACTGGGTCCGGAGCCAATCTCCCAAATGGACCAGCAGGACTAAAGGGTCCTGGGGTTCCTCTCCCCAGTGGTCCAGAGCACTATTACCATCCAGGAGCCCTGGGTAATCCTGGAAATCATAAGGAGAAAAATGGACCTCCTTTTTGACACTATGGCTGGTCTCTTGGTTCTCTTTTCCAATCTGGGCTCTTTTTCCTCTCTTAGAATGATCCTGAGGAGCATCTCAGGAAGGTCCTTAACTGATACTTTCCCCAACCCCTTAGTTTTAGTTGAGGAGACTTCTTGTTCACCCACGCCTTTCTAATTATGCCTAAAAGCCCAACTTCTCTTTTGGGCAAGAATATTCTGGCCCATAAGGGGAACCACCATTCTGATGGCCACAGGACAAACTCTTTGTCTCCTCCTAGTGGAGACTAATATTAACCCCAAAGTTTGGGCAATTCAAGGGAAAATTGGCCAAGTCACAACTGCCTCACTGTTCCAGGTCCACCTTAAAGATCCCATCTCCTTTCCTAACCAGAAACAATGTCCCCTGAAACCAGAAGTTAGGGAAGGACTAGAAGTCATCATTAATAACTTAAGGTTGCAGCACCTCCTCAAACCCTGCAACACCCCTTGTAGTACCCCGATATTGGGGTACAAAAAGCCAATGGGGAATGGAGACTAGTTCAGAACATCTGCCTCATTAATGAGGTTGTGGTCCACTATACCCAGTGGTTCCCAAACTTTATACCTTATTAGTTCAATTACCTGAGGGAATTAAATGATTCACAGTCTTGGACCTAAAGAATGCCTTCTTCTGCATAGCTTTACACCTCAACTCCCAGAATTTGTTTGCATTTGAGGATCCCTCTAACCAAAAACCACCCAGTTAACCTCATGGATTTTGAGACAGCCCCACTTGTTTGGGCACGAATTGTCAAGAGATCTTTCCAAGTTCCTTTATCCTCAAGTGTATTATCCTGTTTTCACACTGCTGATCAAGACATATCTGAAACTGGGCAATTTACAAAAGAAAGAGATTTAACAAATGTCCTGTTATTGAACAAAAACATTCATAGCCTTATTTGAAGAATGAAGTTTAGAGTGAAACAGAATCAAAATATCTAATATCAAAAGAAAATAAAAACATAGTTTAAGATATACTGAACACTTCGTTAATGAAATAACTATAAAAGATATTGAGGCATTTTTTGCAATGCATTTTGCATTACAACAAGGTAAAATGACTTATCTTTCCAATGTAAGTATGAAGATAAATGTAAAGAACAAAATTGTATACTAAATTTTGTTTCATTATACTATTTTATGTTTGAAAAAACTTCTGAAAATAATTTAGATTAAACGTGAATACATTAAATATTTCAGTTTTAAGTATAGCTTTTTTTATTTATAGAATATGATCCAAATATTGTAACATCTGTCTCACCAGTATAGAATGTAATTTGCTTAAGGATGATCACAGCTTTAACTTTAATGCTCACTGAAGTCACCATTATTGGAAATTCATTACCATTTGTTTAATGAATTGTAAAAGAAACAACTAATTTTTGATGAACATAATTTATATTTAATTACCAGTAAAATCAGGCTGACACCTTTGACACTATAATGAAATAGAAATTTAAGAAACTAATCAGGAAAGTGGAGCAGGACATTTTTCTGACCACTGCAGGCGGGAACTGGAGTGCTGGGTGCTGGAGCTGGCTGGCCACTTCAGCACCTGCAGGGGCAAACTCCACTAAGTGGAACTCCTTGCACTTAATCCGTCACAGGAGGGAGCATGCAAGTAAGTGAGTACAGGAGCCGGGGTGACTGCTTTTGGGTGCTGGCAGGAGCAAAACTTTGCGTGGACCCCACAGCAGCATCTTGGGGGAGTGCCTGCGACCCTCAAAGCCCCAGAGGTTGTGTGTTACAGTGCTCTTTTAGCTTCGCTGTCTGCAACAGCTTAAGTGTTAAACAGTTCAGTGGGGCCTCTGCCTTTTCCTGTGAAGTGGTTCCTCTCCACCAGCGAGCGTAGAGGGTCAGTGTGACAGACTTTAGCGTCCGCATCTGTGGCACTAGGGCTCTTGTTCGGCGTCCAAGAAAAATCAGGTTGCACAAACAAATTGAAGGGTGGTGAATGCTGAGGATTTTATTGCTGATAAAAGTGGTTCTTAGAAGGAAGGGGATGGAGTGGGAAGGCAATCTTCCGCCAGAATCTGGCTATCCCCAGCTGGACTCCTCTCCAAAGTGCTGTTAAGCTGTTCTTCTGAAATTAATCTGCTCCTCTGAAATTAAGCTGCTTTTCTCCAATGTCAGACTATAGTCTCCAAGGTCCAGCTGCTTCTCTCTCTGATCTCTGCCAGTGCAGCCTGGGGTTTTCATGGGCACAGGATGGGGACAGGGCGGGCCAGGGTGGTTTGGGAAAAGGCAACATTGAAGCAGGAAAACAAAAATACATGTTCTCACTTTGGGCCATGGTTCCAGACTTGAGTGTTGGGACCTTTCCAGGGACCCACCTTTTCTGCCTAGAATTTCCCTAACTCCTGTCCCCACCATTTCTAGTCTCGGAAGAGGCACATCTAACTGCCATTAGAAAATGGGTAATGGCCGGGCGCGGTGGCTCAAGCCTGTAATCCCAGCACTTTGGGAGGCTGAGACGGGCGGATCATGAGGTCAGGAGATCGAGACCATCCTGGCTAATACGGTGAAACCCCGTCTCTACTAAAAAATACAAAAAACTAGCCGGGCGACGAGGCGGGCGCCTGTAGTCCCAGCTACACGGGAGGCTGAGACAGGAGAATGGTGTGAACCCGGGAGGCGGAGCTTGCAGTGAGCTGAGAGCCGGCCACTGCACTCCAGCCTGGGCGGCAGAGCAAGACTCCGTCTCAAAAAAAAAAAAAAAAAAAAAAAAAAAAAAAAAAAATGGGTAATGACCAGTTTTAGCTACTTCCTGCTGACAGGGGGCATTGTTATGGGACAAACGTAAATCGCTGGAGACAGCTCTAGACCTTTATTAAAGCAGAGACAGTACCAGAGAAATCTACACAACAAACTTTACTACCAGCTCTTATTTTCTGTTAGTTTCCTTAAATATTTGCCTTTCCACAATTTGCTGCCCCTGGAAGCTTAAAATTTGTTTCCTTTGTTTTGTCACCTCTCTAAAAATTTATTATTCCATTGTTAAGATCCTAGACAAGCCCAATTCTAATAATCAACTCTTGAATAACTCATGTCTGGTTACCTAATTTGTAAACTTCATGCAAATCAGTTTGTTTTTCTTTTGTTAATCTGTCTTTTATTAGTCCACTTTACATGGTTCCAACCCTAGAACCTGGGAGAGTAGTAGGAAAAATATTTTTTTTATTCCCCTAGAGTAGGAAAACAAGGTATTGTTCTCTTTCTAGTATCTCCTCCACATAATTATAGTCTCCTTACTAATTAGTTTTTCCAAAATCTATGAAATAAAATTCAATGGCAAAAGTCATTGAAGAACTCTGTTAATAAACTTAAACTTTTATAACATCATTGACGATCTGCAAATCATGCTGTTGTTTTTATAATAGTGACGATAAAGGAGATTACTGTTCATTACTGCTACAAGACTTGTAAAATATTTTAGAGTATTACCTGAATTAGTTATAATTACAAGCATATGATATATTTTTACCTATTTATGCGGTTTAAAAAAACAAGTTTAGACTGATTAAATGACTACTTTAGGACCACAAAATGACAAGCAGTTGAGTCAGCACTTAGATCCAAAAAAAATTATAATTGGGTCTTTTTTTTTATGAAAGATCCCTCCCAAAATACTTGGGAAAAAAACACTCGTTTTATTTACACATACCATTATTTTGACTATCTGTGGATCACTGGTTGTTATACTTCATTTTCAAGAAAGAAAGAGGAATGCTCTTAAGAAACAGATTATACTTTCAACAATGCTTGCATCATACCACATTTCAGGCTTCTCACAAGCCTGTAATTGAGTCATTGTCATCAGAATAAACAGGTTTCTTCAAGTAAGGCAACTTATTTAAGGTCATTACATTAGAAAACAACAACAAACTCAAATCCAAGCCCTGACACCCTATTGGTGCTTCCTTTACATCTCTACTGTGGGTAGCAGAGCCTATCACCAGGCTCTTTACTTTGAGATCCACAATAATTATTTATTTTGTTGATAATCTCAAGAATTCTCTGAACATATATAGCCTGACATTAGGCGAATTACTTGATAAAGTACATATTTTTCTTATTACAGTACATTCATAGATTCTCCCTTCACATAAATTGCATCAACTTAATCAATGTGTTGAAAGATTTTTTTCTCATTCAAACACCTGGACTATGGATGCCTCTTATGAAGGCAATAGCTGACTCTCCTCAGAGATACATATGTGTAACTTCTTGGTTATAACAAATCTGGATGGGTAAATCTTCACAGTTCTGAACTAATCTAGGGCACATGTTCTCCTACATGATTATTTAAAAGAAAATATTTTAATAATCAAATGTTTAATAATTTAATTTTTTGTTATTTCTATTATATAGTTTTTGTTACTGGCACAACTCAATTGGTTCAGATACCATCTCGTAACATCTCTATAACATACTTCTTTAAAAGAAAATGCAAATTTTATAAGGCACTCAGTTGTATGGGTGCACAAATGGAAAATGTCTCTGATCAAAATTAATTCAGTTACATAACGGCCAATTTGTAACCAGGACAGTAAATAACTGCTGACACTAGGTTTGGATGGGACATAATTTATCAGATAAAAACTAGAGGTCATGGTGCATTTAAGACAGCTATTTACAGAGCTGAATTTTCTTGCAAAATAATTTACCTAAGACTTTTGAAGCAATTAATTTATTAAAGGCTGCCATTTATCAGACTAAACAAGACATTTTTATTTCCTTCAAATAAGAAACAGATTAGGTCAAATTTATATAGATACTTTAAGTATTTTACAGCTTATAGTTTAAAACTTAATAAAACACATTAAAATAACTGCACAAAACATGCCCTTAAAAGGTTTTAGGAGATACTAGTGGCTAATTTCCTTGGCATAAAATATTCCAAAATCTGAGTTAGGCACAAATATGTAAGATGGACAGCTATCCATATGGAGATCATGGTAAATCACTGAAAACTTGACAATGTGTACCTACATGTGTCCTTTTCGATGACTCTATTTTAGAAAAATGAAGGTTTAACATAAAGTCAAATAGATCTTCATTTTATTTAAATTTATATCATTTTTTAAACATAAAATATATACTGTATTAACAATTCCTAAAAGATTACTATCTACACTGTTATCAGTTACTATGTTGTGTAGAAAGTACAATTACAAATATTGGACTATGTATGTAGCTGTTAAAGACTATAGTATTATCTTAGTGTTGTCTAAAATTTGATGTCTTAAAATTTAGCTCATTGCACCTAAATTTCTGGTCACATGCTTTTTTTTAACAAATTATATAATAATTGCAATGCTAATAAAACATAAATTCTACTATGTACAAAATAGACTATTCCTTATGTGACACTTAGCATTATAAACATGAAATATTTAGTGAATTAAAATAACTTTTAAATTATTTTAGAGAAATAAACATAGAATCAATGATTTCTAAACTTTTGCTTTTCAAAGGTTATTTTGTTATTACTATAGACATTAACAAATATTTTTCCCTACAGATATCAATCTAAGGGAGCATGCTACTGAAACAGGAGAGTTTCCTTATCCCCCTCTCAAGAAGAAACCACAGGGCTGTGGCTCACTCCTTCAGCTGCCCAGCTGCTTGAACCCTTAGGGACAGCATGCAGACAGACAGGTACAGAAGCCATGGGGAGCACTTTGGGGCTCTGGCCCCAAAGCAGCATCTAGGGGTGGGTGTCTATGACTCCCAAAACCCAAATGGGCATGTGTTACAGTGTGCTCTTTCAGCTTTTCTGTTTGCAGATGACTTGTGTTAATCAGGCCAGTTAGACCCTCTGCCTTATCATGAGAGCAGAGGGCCAGTGTGACAGCAAAGATTCCTTTACTGTAGAGAATGGCTGATGTCTTGAAACATCCTACTGAGGATATAAAGATAACACTTCTACATAAAAACCAACAGAAATACACTAACCGGGGGACAGTTTTCTCAAGTTCTAATTAATAGATGACCCTAAACACAAAAGACACAGTAATTGACTTTTTACAATAATAACAAGATTAAATACCTGCATAAGAATAATTTGATGTATCTACTTTCTCAGGAAATTGCTCAAATATTAAAATGCCAAGTCCTGAATAACTTATACAGCAGTTTTTTAAATGAGATACATTTCATACAAAGTAAATTGGAAAAGTGTGTATTCTATTATGTATAATAGGTTTGTTATTTTATTTAGCACATAAGAAAACAAAATGCAATTAAAGAAAGCATATTACGAAGTGATAATTGTAGTGAGAAAATGTAGAATTTCCTTTTTTGTTGCACAGGGCATATATTAAGCAGTTTACAGAAATGAGTAGTAAGAAAATAAATTAAATATTGATCATTTATTGAAAAAGAAGATAAACGAACTATGAGTAATACTAAGTTTCTGAATACAGATACTTTGCTACAATTTGGAAAGTCTGTCTGATAGCCTAAATGCACCTTCAAATGACACCAAATCAGTATAAAATTCTGAGTCAGTGACCATGCAGTTTCAGAGCTTCAGTATTGAAATGACTCATAAAATGATGAAAATCAAAATGGATAAGGTAAATTCAAGCAGAAAAATGTACTTCATATTTTATCTACTTGTAACATATGGTTTTAAGAACATAAGAACTTCTTGCCTAGTGTGTTTCCTTTTTCAGCATTTGACTTATACTAAATGTAAACATTTCATCCCTTAACTTTATTTTCTTTCGTTTGAATTAGCTGATTATACATCTTAAACTCATTTGTGACTTTTATTTCAATAATATTCTATCAGCACCTATTTTGCTTCCTCTACTGACATATTTTCACTGCCTTGCACCTTCCCAGAGAATATCAAGTCAGTGTTCTAAAGATATGCCCTTTTGTTGCCTACAGAGCTGAGTTGCTCGTTTCATTCTAGACTTCCTTCATCTACCATAAAAATGGAATGAAAAGATCGTACTCTCATTTTAAATACAAAACTATTACTACCCTTCAGGAGCTCCTGCCTCCCTTATTTCTGGATCTTTTTAGGTATACTTATGATAGGTTCCTTAAGTTTTTTTTTTTTTTTTTTTTCTCTCTTTTTTTCCGCTTCCTTTGTGATTGAAGGTGGTAGTGAGAGAACTTTTGTATATTCCCTGTCTGCAGAGCCCTTTTTATCCGATGGCAGAAATTGGTCTTTTCATTGTGCTAAAAAAATTGATTGCCTGTGCTGCATTTAAAAGAGTACCAATGGATACTTTTGGCTTAAGAATGTGACAGTCATACAATTTTATTGAATTTCATAGTTTCTCCTTGTGCTTATTTTTCTTTTTTTTTCTTTTTTTTTCTTTCTCTCCCTTTTTTTTTGAGACGCGATAGTCTCGCTCTGCTCGGCCCGCGGCTGCGAGTGGTGCCCAGTGGCCGGATCTCAGCTCACGCACGCTCGCCGCCCCGGAGTTTACGCCATTTCCTGCCTCCAGTGTTGCCTCTGAAGCACCACCTCGCCCGGCTAGCTTTTTGTATTTTTTTTTAGTAGAGACGGGGTTTCACCGTGTTAGCCAGGATGGTCTCGATCTCCTGACCTCGTGATCCGCCCGTCTCGGCCTCCCAAAGTGCTGGGATTACAGGCTTGAGCCACCGCGCCCGGCCTGTGCTTATTTTTCTGAAGGGAGATTAATTGAAAATTTTCTATACTTTCAAATCAGAGTATACTTTCTATACTCTAAATTATTTATTTTTCTCTGCTCACTTCATTAACTCTCATTACCTAAATTTTAGGCCAAATGTAAACATAAGATTAAGTGTAATTATTGCGTAGGACATTGAGAATAATGCCACGTTTGAGTATTTACTACAGCCCTGGAGTGAAACTGTGTAAAACTACCACCACCAATTAAAAACCCATATACACCTAAACCTTTATGATGAAATATATTTACGTAGATATTCCTGCACTTTATATGTTTATACATAGATGATATTGAGAACTAATTTTAAATATATAATCAAAGTATTCTAATTAAATATATATGTATGCTTTTCAGTAGTTAATATTTTAAGTGTAAGAGTTAAAGAAAGAGGAAAGAAACACGAAACTTGGCTGACCGTTAAAGACAGGTTTTCTTTAGCTAAAACCTCAGAGGAGCTCCTGGCTGATTTTGGTCAGGAGAGCTTTCTCTTACAGACTAAGAGTATGTAATGGTTTTAGGGTAAGGAGGCTTATCAGAAGCTTGGAATGTTCCTGTTTGAGGGAGAAGATTTATGGAGGAGTTGGAATCTCTCTGGGAGGAGGGAGTTCATCTTGGGGCAGGCATCTTTCCGGCCACAGGAGGATTATCTCGAGACTGGCATCTTTCTGGTGGAGGGGGTTATTTCAGGGCTCGCATGTCTCTGGTCAGGGAGGAGTTTGGAATGTTTCTGGTTGGAGATGTTATTTGTGATTTATGGTCATGCTGACCCTAGCCATTAGGCTGATGCCCTTTGGCTTTAGTCAGTTTTTTATTAAGGTGAACTTCAGAATGAGGGGCTTGCCCAAGATGGCGATGCTCCTGCTCTGTCATTAAGCAGAATTTTCATCACGTAAATAAAATAGTTCCGTTATAATTTTTTAGTTGAATCTATATTACCACTATTATTTTTGGTTTTAATATGAAGAATTACTATTTTTCTTAAGTGCACTTAAATGAATTTATTATTTTGTATTACTTTTCTGTTTTCTTTTTATAAATTCTCCCAATAAATTTATATATACTCAAACTAAATTCTTGAACCTATAGATCGTTTCTACTGAAAACACAACTCTTTTCAGGAAGTCTTCATTAGGTTGATTTTCTTCTTTCTAGGCTCTGTGCCCAGAAGTCAAATTTACTTGACCAGTGCTTCTGCAGAGCCCATTCCATGCTAGTCATTTTGTTGGATGCTGTGACATACTTACTTTACTTAATGATATATAATAGATAGATTTTTCCTTAAACAACATGTTTGTTTAAGTAACTAAGATTATTAAATAAAAATTTATTTTGTTTGTTATGGTAACATTTCTAGAAACCCAACATTAAAAAATAAATTTAATTAAACTGAAATAATTCATAAGACAATCTTAGTGTATAATTTAACTTCGTTGAGTTTCCAAAAATGTCCCTTTACTGTGATATTTCCATTTCCGAGTTACTTGTAGAAAGAAAACAGAAAACAAAACAAAACAAAACAAAAGCACGAAAACAAACAAACAAAAAACGCATAACTTTTTACTTTGCCTTGATTTTCCTGAAGAACTTTTGAAACTTTCTTTGCAAAATTATGACTGAGACAGTGAAAGAGATCTCACCTAACTGACTCCATCTTGCTGCTAACGTCCAAGCTATTCTTGTTCATTCCTGGGTGCAGGCCTAACTAACTTTGGGAGGAACTGAGTTTATAGTTTAAAACGAAGATGATAACAACCCTTTCCCAAACAAACCTCCTTCTTTCCTGGAAACTAGACTGCCTTTGTAGGACTAACAAATTGACCACACAATTAGAAATTGTCGTTTAGGAGTCATGCAGCCGGGGGGGGGAGGCTAGATGATTTTGACCCTCTCTAAACTGCTCCTAAGATCAGTGCTTAAGATATTTTGCAGACCCCGCACTTGATGAATTAGCTGGCACCACCCAAATTGATAAACTGGCCCATCTGATTTTGTGGCCACCAGTCAGAAACTGACTCAGCACGAGAGGACAGCTTCAATTTACTGTGATGTCATCTCCTACCTGACCAATCAGCACTCCTGGCTCACTGGCTTTTCCTCACCCATTAAGTTGTCCTTAAAAACTCTGAATGCTCTAGGAGGCTGATTTGAGTGGTAATAAAATTCTGGTCTCCCGCAAGCCTCCTCTGCATGAATGACCCTTTCTCTATTACAAGTCCTTTGTCTTGATAAATAGGCTCTGTCTAAGCAGCAGGCAAGGTGAACCACAGTGTACTTACAATTTTGAGCCAGAGACAGTTGATTCATTAGTTGATTGAATCCTATCTATTGAATAACTTGAGAGGCTCAATAATTAATAATTATTATAATTAAATTATTATTATCAGAATATATGTTTTGAACTTGAAGAACTTTAATTATCCAAAATGCTTAGAAGAATGCCTGACACATAGGAAGTAGTCACTTTAATTTAGTTACCCAGTAGTAGTAGTAGTAGTAGTATTTATTTCCAACCATTGGAACCATAGTAAGTTAGGTTTCTTGGATTGTATCAAGGATTTATTAAGAAAATGCATGCCAGAGAGAAACCTCTATAGGAGTGGGGACAACATAATAGGAAAGGGTAAGAAAATAAGCAAGGATGGCAAGGATGTGAGTTTAGGTAAGGTCTAGACTCAGCCTTAACCCATAAGAGCTCTGGATCGTACACGGAACTGTAGAATTTATTCTGATTTATTATTTCTTCCAAGAGAGCTGAGTTTTCATTTCCTAAACTTGTTACCTATTGGTTATTGACCACCCAGTCGAAAGAAGACAGAAGAAGATAAGTTACAGGTGCCTCATGGTATGTGGCCTGATTCATTTAACAGCAATTTTTCCAAAAAAGTGTATGCTCTTAGTAGCAACACCCAAACCCATTGGGGGTTGAATTTACATAACTGGTGAACGGATTCTAGGAGAGCTGGGCTAGTCATGAAGAGAGTTAGCTATGAGAACTTTTTACTTCTCTTTCCCACAAGTCTCTGATCGACTCAACATAGGTCCTTGTCCTCTTATTTCATTTTAATTTAGTATGCCATTAATTAACAGTGACAGGTATATTATGTTTTATTAATACATTGAATTGAAATGAATAACTGCAAAACATAAAATAAATGCCTTCAACAATTAAAGAGGCAAATAAATAAAAATAAGATATTTTGTTCAAAAGCTTAAGGGAAGGAACTCATGAGAATCAAAAGCATATGGTCTTCATAAAATATGTGAGGTCTCTGGAATTTTTATAAATATGTGCTTTTACATATGCATGCATATTTTCCAAAATAAATTATATTCTAAAATATTTTATAGCATAAAACATTGGAGAATCCCTGATGTAGAGTTGAAAACGGTTGTGACTATATGAGCTTGGAACTACCCATGGTGAAGTCGTGTCCCCTCCACTTCGCTCAATTGTAATTAATATTTATCTGTAAGAGTAAGGGGATATAATTGAACTAATTTCCAAACGACTGGATTGGAAGTCTTTCAACACCTCATTTTTAACCCTTTGTTCCTAATGTTATTATCAAACAGTGCTACAATAGTTCAGAATTTAAAATATAATTTGCTCTCTGGCTTAATGCCATTTTAAAAATGACTTTACTATTTTTTGTGTGTGTAGGGATCTTATCTTTTCACTGACCAGATAAGCATAATGGATTAGACTATAAAAGCTTAGAGGAAATCACCATTATTTAATTTTTTGTTTAATT
Source organism: Rhinopithecus bieti (assembly GCF_001698545.2). NCBI lineage: Eukaryota > Metazoa > Chordata > Mammalia > Primates > Cercopithecidae > Rhinopithecus > Rhinopithecus bieti. The sequence continues at coordinate 296,701 of NW_016803926.1, forward strand.
AATTTCTAAAATCATTAGTAATTTCTAATTGTTATTAACTTATTTGTAATATTAAAGATGTTTTTCTAGCAGATAGAGGTTAACAGTAAGTTATTTAACATCTCTGTCTGTTTCTTCTTCTATAAAATGGTAATAACAGTAATAATTACTGTAAAAGTCTTGTGAAGTTTAAAATAGTTAATAACACTAAGTTGCTTTAAATATTCAAGAATTATTACCTAATATTTATCATATAAAGATTCTCAATGCTATTATGATAATACTATTTAAAGAAAAATAATTTAATAAAATTTGAGTAGAG
>NW_016803926.1:298077-303888 GCF_001698545.2 Rhinopithecus bieti
ACAGGCTTGAGCCACCGCGCCCGGCCACAAGAAACCATATTCTTTAGGTTTAATAAAAACTAAAAAGATGCTTGTTTCCATGGTAATGTAGACTTTATGACCCCAGGGTTGCTTTGGACAAAAACTGTAGAATCAGTGATGATTACGCTTTTTCTATTTCCATTAAACAACATGAGTTGAAAAAATACACGTTGTTCTTGATTACTATTGCAAGTATAATGCAATTAAAATATATAAATCTAATTAATTATAGAGAAAAATTTCAGTGTCTTTCTAATTACATTTGTTTTAATATTGTTGTTTCTGATAAAATTACAAGAACATTTATTTAGCTGGTGTTTCAGAAGAGGAAAAATACTTCAAGACCATTTTTCCAAATATTTGATTACCATTTTCTGAACTTTACTTCTTATGACAGTAAATGGTTTTACTCTGACATTTATTTTTATTAGCTATTGACCAATATTAATTTATAGCTCTCTGTGCTTCTTCTTTTTTTTATTTTATTTTTTTAAATTTAGGAGATTGTTTTCTGGACAGTAACCTTAAGCTCCTTTGTAAAACATTATACTTGACACTTACTTGCTATTTTCCTTTTGTACTAATCTTAGAACATGTTAGTTCTTTCCTTAATTCTTGAAGAGGGCCACCCAAGTCAGATAAATTATTTGGAAAACAACTTTTTCCTTAAGAATTAGTTTCATTGAAATATCAGTATCAAGACAGATTTATCGAGCCTATTTCCTCCTGGACTGCTGGATGGCACTAGTCCTAAGGGCACCATTCACTTTCTATTCTGGGATTGTGCTCTGGGAATGCATTCACATAGAAAGAAATGAAAATAATGCTCTCTGAAGTTGTACATGCCAATGAAAATAGTCAAATTCTGTAAAATATTTGAAAAGATTTGTGTTGAACTGAGCGGGAGTGATAAATGGACTATTTACCCAGCCCCAGGAGATTCTGAGGACATGTGTCCAACGTCGTTGCACTACAGTTTGATTTTATACATTTTAGAGTGATGTAAGACATCACTCAACATATTTAAGAAGTGTAACCATTTAGTCCAGAAAGGTGAGATAACTTGAAAGGGGCAAGTGGACTGCCTGGTCATAGGTAGAGTTAAAGATTTTTCTACTGTCAAACAGTTGAATGAATTTGTTTAAAGATCTGGAATCAAGGGAGAAGGGAGAAGTCTGGATTAAGGTAAGGGGTAGTGGAGATCAGATATGTCACATCACATGATAAAGAAAAAAGAAAATAAAATGAAGACATTTTGTTAATACAAGTGTATACATGCACAAACATGTTTTTAACAAAAGAAAGAGTAAATACTCATGACAATTCAGTCCTCGTTTCTGCAGCTGGTCCTGTGATCATAGCTGGTATTGATGACTACCTTCTTCTGCTGCCCATTCTGTAGTCCATTCACCTTCAGCAAGCACCTCAGCAGGTCATGGTTTGTTTACTGGTGGAGTGACCCAAACCTTCATTTCTGAAGGGTCTGGGTCATTTGTAGTTCTGCTTGCATTGGGCTATTGTAGTTTCTGATTGACCTCAATTAAAGAGCATGATAATACTAAGTGACATCCTAATGGATCGCCTGTATTCCATGCATACTCTTCCTTACCTCTATTGTGGAATAGTAGACTGATTTTGTCTTAATACTCTGGGTCAATCACCCCAGCCAACACTGTAACTCCCTTCTTAGCCTGTTAACTTAAAGGTAGAAGGAGCCCAAAGGGTCCAGGTAGCAATCTTAACTTCCAGTTTAATGCAATTGTTGTTTTGTCTCCTTAGTTCCCTCTGGAACTAAGACTTCTAGGCCAGAAGAAAGTAATGTCATGGCAACAGGAAGCAAAACTCTTGTTAGTGGATCACTAGGGGTGATGGTGAGTGGTGCCATTTCCACTTCCACTTCTACCCCTTGATTCCTGGACACATAAATGCTGGCTATGGGAGAAACGGTACCATATATTGGGTGCTGATTCAGAGCATACATGGCCCTCTGGAAAACTTTTCCTTAGACCTGCAAAGTATTGTCAGCTACTTAGCATAGTAATTGTGACTTCAAAAGGACATTCCACCATTCTATCAATCCAGCTGCTTCAGGATGATGAAGAACATGGTAAGGCCAGTGAATTCCATGAACATGAGACAACTGTCACATTTCTTTAGCTGTAAAGTGAGTGTCTTGGTCAGAGGAAATGCTATGTGGAATACCACGACAGTAGATAAGCCATTTCATGAGTCCATGGATGGTAGTCTTGGCAGAAGCCATATCCGGATAGGCAAACCCATATTTGGAGCAAGTGTCTATTCCAGTGAGGACAAACATCTGTCTTTTCCATGATGAAAGAAGTCCAGTATAATCAACCTATCACCAGGTAGCTGACTGATCACCACGAGGAATGGTGCCATATTGAGGGCTTAGGGTGGGTCTCTGCTGCTGGAAAATTGGGCACTCAGCAGTCACCATAGCCAGGTCAGTCTGGTGAGTGGAAGTCCATGTTGCTGATACCATGCATAACCTCCATCCCTGCCATGATGGCCACTTTGTTCATGGGCCCATTGGGTGATGACAGGGGTGGCTGGGGAAAGAGACTTAGTGGTGTCCTCAGAACGGGTCATTCTATCCACTTGATTATTAAAATCCTCCTCTGCTGATGTCACCCGTTAGTGAGCACTCACATAAAATACAAATATCTTTACAGTTTTTGACCACTCAGAGATGTCCATCCACATACCTCTTCCCCAAATTTCTTTGTCACCAATTTTCCAAACATGCTTCATCCAAGTCCCTCACCATCCAGCCAAACCATTGGCTACAACCCATGGATCAGTGTATAATCACACATCTGGCCTTTTCTCCTTCCATGCAAAGTGCACAACCAGGTGCAGTGCTTGAAGTTCTGACCACAGGGAAGATTTCCGTTACCAGTGTCCTTCAGGGATGTCCTAAAAATGGGCTATAGTGCTCCAGATGTCCAATTTCAGGTGGTGCCTGCATATCATGCACAAGCATCTGGGAACCAGGCCGTAGTCTTCTCTTCCTCTGTCAACTGATAATAGCAAACTCTCCATGAGGCCATTGGTGCAGATTTGGGGAGAGAAGGCGGGATGGCAGGAGTGGAGACCATAGGGATTTCAGTCAGTTCCTCATGTAACGTACTTGGGCCTTCACGACCTCCTCAAGCCCCATCTCATATATATCACTTATGTTTGATGATAGAATGCTGTTGTGCATGACTCCCTTTATGGCTACATGGGTCAGAAAGCACCGAGCTCAAGATAGGCTCTCCAGGTCACATGGTGACATGATGACCTATAGCCATTCAGTTTCCACCAAAGCCCAGTAACAGGCCAAGAGCTGTCTCTTAAAAAGAGTAGTTATCTACAGAAGATGACAGGGCCTTGCTCCAAAATCTTAGAGACCTCTGCTGTGATTCACCTGTAGGGGCCACCAAAAGCTCCAAACAATATCCCTATCTGCCACTTACACCTCAAGCACCATAGGATCTGTTGAGTTATATGGCCCAAGTGGCAAAGCAGCTTGCACAGCAACCTGGACCTATTGCAGAACCTTCTCCTATTCTGGACCCCACTCAAAACTGGCAGCCTTTCGGGTCACTCGATAAATGGGTCAGAGTAACAAACCCAAATGAGAAATGTGTTGCCTCAAAAATCCAAATAGGCCCTCTAGGCATTTTGCCTCCTTCTTGGTTGTAGGTGGGGCCAAATGCAGCAACTTAGCCTTCACTTTAGAAAGAATATCTCGACAGACTCCATACCACTGGATCCCCAGAAATTTTACTGAGGTAGAAGTTCACTGAATGTTAGTTGATTTTCCATCCTCTGACATGCAAATGTCTCACCAATAAGTCCAATTGTTTGCTACTTCTTGCTCACTGGATTCAATAAGCATAATGCCATCAATGTAATGGATCAGTGTGATATCTTGCAGAAGGAAAAAGTGATCAAGGTCTCTTCGATTAAGATTGCGACTCAAAGTTGGAGAGTTGATATACCTCCAAAGGAGGATGGTAAAGTTGCTGGTCTTGCTAGCTGAAGATAAATTACTTCTGGTGGTCCTTATGGGCAGGAATGGAGAAAAAGACATTTGTCAAGTTAATGACGGTATACCAGGTACGAGGATATGTTTACTTTGCCCAGGCAATGAAACCACATCTGATACAGCAGCTGCCTTTGACGGTTGAGTGCCGTCACTTGACCTCTACCACCTTGGGATCCAATTATTCCCATTGCATTTAAATTTTGTAGATGAGAGACTGTGGTTTCCACTGTTAGATCTGACATACAGAGAAGAGCAGTTACAGGGCTCTTCAAAGATTGCTCTCACAAATCTGTTTTGCAAGGAATTAGTCAGGGGTATATCTTCTGAATCCTCCCATCTGGGATGAGTATATCTAAAGTGACTAATCCACTCCACCATCCCAATCTCCCTAAGCCTTTGGATCACTTCCTCTACCTTAAACCAGGGGAAATCAGGCATTCCCAGATCACTCACACTGGGCCATCTTTTAATCCAAATTGCAGCTAACCAAACAAATGAACTACTAGAACCAGTTTTTTGCTCCTTGAGCTGCAACATTAAACACAGAGTTCCTACTTACTGGGCCCAAATCAATAAATCCAGCCTGATTCAACCCTATGTTCCTTCCACCAGTATCCCATACCCTTAGTATCTATTTCTGTGCCTGTTCTTCAGATTTCTGTTCATACAAATTAGAAAACTCGAGAAGTTCTTTTTGAATGTAGTGTGCCTTCTCATGGGTTATACTCTCAACCTGACTTCTGGGGCCTATTGGGACTGTAGTCTAGTTATAAGTCTAGAAGCAAACGGGAGTTGAAGGTGGCTCCTTAGGAGAATCAGTATTATTGTGCCTGGCAACTGCCTCAGGGGAGGCCATCACTGTTGCCTCAGGCAGTTCAGGGTTTATTTCCTCAGCCAAAGGTGGGAAAGGCTGACGGCAGCAAGGGTCGGAGAGGGGATGTTGCCACTACTGGGGATAAGGAAGCTGTTTCTTCTGGCATAAAAAAGTTTCATCAGAGTTTACAAACTCAGTGTCCCCAGCTTCATCAGGGTCCTCCCACACATCCCCATTTCAAGTTGCAGGGACCTATTCTTTTCCAATCAATGCCCTCATTTTAATAGTAGACACCTGGCGAGGCTCTGCATGTACCTTTTTTGTAGGTCAGATACTCATATGATAAGAGTGTGTGTCTGTTCATCCATAATTTCAGTTCTTTCTCGAGAGGAGACAAGACTCTCAGTCAGGGCAATCTTAGCAGATTTGAGGCTCAGTATCTGCTTCTGAAGCCAGAAGACAGAATCTTTGAGTTCATCGTTTTCTTCCATCACTTTGTCCACTGAACCTAGGGGCAAACAACCAGCTTTATTATGTTCCTTGGTTCTCCATATATGGTCAAAGGTATGATGTATAGGGTCACTAAACTCCTTACCTCTCAAAAGTGGTGAATGAGGAGTGTCAAATGCACTTATTTTGCATAACTCTCTAAAGAGTTCATGCCAAGGACTATCAGTGTCCTCCATACTATTAGAAGTAGAGTCCTTAGCAGTTTGGGGTCTAATCATATTAAGCAGCCAACTCTAGAAACCCCAAAACCAATAAAAATAACTCCATCCTTAATATCTGGTTCCTCTAGAATCACTCTTCTGGTACCAACATCTATATTAGTCAGGGTTCTTGAGAGGGACAAAATTAATAGGGAATATATGTGTGTGTGTGTGTGTGATTGAGATATATATATATATATATATATATATAT
>NW_016803926.1:304287-314502 GCF_001698545.2 Rhinopithecus bieti
TATATATATATATATATGAGTTTCTTAAGTATTAACACACACAATCACAAGGTCCCACAATAGGCCATCATCAAGCTGAGGAAGAGGGAGAACCAGTGCCATCATCAAGCTGAGGAGGAGGGAGAACCAGTCCAGGTCCCCAAACTGAAGAACTTGGAGTCTAATATTCGAGGGCAGGAAGCATCCAGCATGGGAGAAAGATGTAGGCTGGGAGGCTAGGCCAGTCTTTTCATGTTTTTCTGCCTGCTTTATATTCTTGACATGGTGGCAGCTGATATGATGGTGCCCACACTGATTAAGGGTGGGTCTGCCTTTCGCAGCCCACTGACTCAAATGTTAATCTCCTTTGGCAACACCCTCACAGACATACTCAGGATCAATACCTTGCATACTTCTATCCAATCAAGTTGATACTCAGTATTTACCATCTCAAACAATAATCTTAAATTTTGTTACAGTACACACACCGCATCTAGCAGAGAAATGGACACAATCTTTTCAGTATAATAAGGGTAGAACCAATCTTACCAAAAGATATAATACTGCTAGCAAAACCACGTGGATACAGAACAAATATTGCCTGGTGATTGGCAGGCCTCTCAGTGATGGTCAGTAGGTACCCAAAATACAGCATGAGTCTGAAATGCTCATCTTCTAGATGCCAAGAAGACAGCTAAAATGTCCCTTGTAAAGAACCTGGGAAAGTAGAGATGAAGGGGAAAACTGGACATGGCAGAAGGAGCCAGGAGGGGGAGTCAGAACTTTGAATTGACTGAATATTTGAAATTGAGGCTCTTCTAAAATCAGGGATACTAAGCTACCTTTAAACCTCAGGCTTATCTCACAGTAAATGGATATGGTCACCCAAGAACAGGAAAGATCAGTAACAGATAATAAGGCACTTAAGTTCTATTGCACATATAATTTACAGCACACATACAGTTTATGTCTTCCCACATACATATTTGTTCACACAAGATGCTACAGTTTCACAGCAGATCTAACCACATACATTTGATGCATAGATACTTTTAAACAGACATAACTTGCCAGGTACTGTTCTTGCCACTGAGAATTAACAATAAAAATCACTATTATTTCTGCCCTTATGAATATTGCACCTTAACGTGGGAGGACAGACATTAATAAGAGACTCATGATAAATGAATGCAAAATTAAAAACAGACAACAATATTTCTTTATAAAAGGAGGGGAGCAAAGAATTATAAAGGTGTAAATGAAAGTGCATGACTTGAAGTTTGAGGGCAAGAGGACCTGTGCAGGATAAATGATATTTCTCTGAAGAAAGCACACCTGACTTGAGCTCTGAAGAATGATCTACAGTTAACACATGTGACTTAAAGGAGGGAAAGATCTTATTTCTGCTCTACTCTTTGCTCTCTCACCTATTAGAAAATTTAGACAATCTGAGAAAAAGAAAAAAGGGTTTCTAAATTTCTTGTTACTGTCTTTTATGTTTTAAAATAATTTTCTTGTTTAACATCTTTCTTGACGAATACATGTCCACTGTATACTTGTCTATACAAATTAAGTTGAGGAAAGGAGGGATTAAATAAAACACAAACTGAAAGTTTTGCCTTTCAAAATGCCATGTAAAGAAAATAACAAAGCAAGATACAAACTGAGAAAAAAGTATCTGTGATACATAAATCTCATAAAAGACTTGTATGTGTACATAGTTTTAAAAATCCTACAATTTAATGTAGAAAAGACAAATATCCAATTTTCAATAAATGTATTAAATCAATACATCTTTAAGTAAATACATTTTTAGAATAATGTATTCAATGAAAGATATACCAAAGACAAATAGCCATTTTAAAAGGTGCTGAAAATCATTAGTTATTAAGGAAATGCAGAGTAAAGCCACAATATCCCTACACACCTATTAGAATGGCTAAAATGAAAGATTGATAATGACAAATGAGAATACAAAGCAACTTGAAATTTTATATACTGCAGTTAGTAATATAAAATGGTAGACATTTTGGAAATTTAGCATTTTTAAAATAAAAGATAAACATTTACTTACCATATGACCTAGAAACCCTATATTCCATGTATAAGCTTTTATCTGAGAGAAATTAAAGAAATTATATATATGTATATATATACATATATATACTCAAAGCCTTGAAAGTGAATGTTCAAAGCAGTTTTATTTGCAGTAGCTAAAACCAAACAAATCAAATGTTCATCAGCAGATAAATGTATAAACAATTGTGATATATTCATATAATAGAATTAAATTCTACAATAAAATGGAACTATCAAAACAGAAAACAACAATAATAAATATCCAAACTATTAAGTTAAAGAAACTAGCCACAAGAGACTACATATGGTCTAATTTTATTGTATGTAATTTTAGGAAAGATAGAAGTATAGTACATAAATCAATGGTTGCTGATGAGATTTGGCTATGGGGGGAGGTGTCAAGTACAAAAGGGCATGAAGAAATTTGGAAAGATCATTGAAATGTTTCATATGCTGATTGTGGTTATAGTTAGAAACTGCATAAATTGCTCATACTGCACTAAATTTTACACTCAAAATTGTTGATTTGATTGATTAAAATATATGGCAATGCTTTAATATTTTGAATATTGAACCCCTAACTAATTAATTTTGGAAAATTTTTTGTTTTTTTTTTTTTTGTTTTGTTTTGTTTTGTTTTGAGAGGGAGTCTTGCTCTGTTGCTCAGGCTGAAGTGCAGTGGCGCAATCTCAGCTCACTGCAAGCTCCGCCTCCCGAGTTCACGCCATTCTCCGTCCTCAGCCTCCCGGGTACCTGGGACTACAGGCTCCTGCCACCACGCCCGGCTAATTTTTTGTATTTTCAGTGGAGACGGGGTTTCACCGTGTTAGCCAGGATGATCTCCATCTCCTGACCTTGAGATACGCTTGCCTCGGCCTCCCAAAGTGCTGGGATTACAGGTGTGACCCACCGCGCCTGGCCTGGAAATAATTTTTATATTAATTTAACTTTTTTTTTTTTTTTTTTTTCCCTGAGACGGAGTCTTGTCCTGTTGCCCAGGCTGGAGGGCAGTGGTGCGATCTCGACTCACTGCAAGCTCCGCCTCCCGGGTTCACGCCGTTCTCCTGCCTCAGCCTCCCGAGTAGCTGGGACTACAGGTGCCCGCTGCCACACCCGGCTAATTTTCTGTATTTTTAGTAGAGACGGGGTTTCACCGTGTTAGCCAGGATGGTCTCCATCTCCTGACCTCATGATCTGCCCGCCTCTGCCTCCGCAAGTGCTGGGATTACAGGCGTGAGCCACTGCTCCCAGCCTTATCTACAAATTTTTTAAAAACTTTAGATATAAATGAAAAAAATTCAAACGGATTCCTTTGTTTCATGGGATTTAATAATTCTGTACAGAAAGTATTTTTAATATTAGTGTACAGTGCGTGTGCATAGATTTATATGTCATAATTTAATTTAAGAATATTAATGAACATTAGGAAAAAAGGTAATGTGTTTTAAAAAACAATTTTATTTAAATCTCTAAGTCTAGAGATTTGTTTTCATCAACATAATGGGTATTAACAGTTTGATGTTTTTAAAATAGAAAGTCGTATTATTTATTTACTTACTTATTTTTCAGTTTGGTTCTTGCTGCTGTTGCCCAGCCTGCGGTGCAGTCCTATAATCATGGCTCACTGCAGCCTTGAACTGTTGGGTTCAATTCATGCTCCCACCTCAGCCTCCTAGGTAGCTGGAACTACAGGGGCAGGCCAACATGTCATACCATATTTTTATTTTTGGGGACGCAGAGTCTCATCCAGACTGATCTCAAATTCCTGGCCTCAAATGATCCTCCTGCCTTGGCCTCCTAAAGCTTGGGTTTACAGGCATGAGCCACTGTGCCCAGTGAGAGGTGTATTATTTACATATGGAATTGTTCCAGATTATAGAATTAACACGTATCTATTGTTAAAACATGTAAATTGCTGCCATCTTGAAAAAATGAATTTAAAAGCATCAAAAAATATTACTCGAGTGAATGTTTTTGGTATTCCTGTTTCTTGATGTTTATATATATATATATATAGTTTTTTTTATAAATTTGGGTGGAGGAGGTTTGTAACCAGCTTTATTGATTAAATCATGATCTTTTCCCACATTGTTAAATATGTTTTACAACATGATTTTTAATAAGAGCTTATTATCATCTAGTAAGAATGTATTCCATCTACATTTATTTATGCAGTGTTCTCTGGTAGAAGACTACCAAAATACACAAAATAAGTAATGTTAGATTTTAGAAAACCTTTAAACTTGTGATCAATAAAGGTTTGCGACAGTTTCCTGAGGGTAAATTTCTGGAGGTTCTTTTATGAGTTGATACATGAGAGTTTTAGGTATTTTGGTAATTAGTAACAGTTTGCCTCCAGAAAGTTTATATCACAGTAATGTTTGAAAACACTAATTTCACCATATGCTCTATATCATTGTTTGTTATTTAATTAATTAATGCACCAATTTTTATAGGTAAAATGGTACTCCATCATTTGTTTATTTTACATGTTAGTTAAGCAAAAGGATTTTTTAAAATTATTTTGTCCCATGTTGGGAATTCCTTATGTTTATAATTTTCCCCTGGAATTAGGTTCATGCTATGAAACGTCATGAGTCTGTTGTAGCCCATCGTAAAATCGTCAATTTAAATAGAGTGTGGGTCGCCCATGGTTTTTTAAATGGATTTATAGTAACTTGTTTTTTGTTTTGTGGTGTTTTTTTTTTGAGACCTTGAGACCCGAGTCTTGTTCTGTCGCCCAGGCTGGAGTGCAATGATATAATCTCGGCTCACCACAACCTCTGCCTCTGGATTCAAGCGATTCTCCTGCCTCAGCCTCCCAAGTATCTGGGATTACAGGAGTGTGCCACCACGTCTGGCTAATTTTTGTATTTTTAGTAGAGACAGGGTTTCACCATGTTGGCCAGACTGGTCTCGAACTCCTGACCTCATGATCCCCCCACCTTAGCCTCCCAAAGTGCTGGGATTACAGGCTTGAGCCACTGTGCCTGGCTGATTTATAGTAACTTTTATAAATATCTGGATAGCCTACCTGGGGTATATGGTTCATACATTGCTTAGTGGACTGTTTTTGTTTGTTTGTTTGTTTGTTTTTTTTAAAATCAGTTATTACTTTCTGGGAAACAAAAGTTAGAAAATTTCTTAAATTACTAAAAAGAGAGTGCTTGTTAAACCCTCTCTTCATGAGCTAGACCATACCTGGAAATGTTTGATTTCATTAACTTAGGAAGTTACTGAGTGGAGCACAAGAAATAGTCTGTCCATTTAGCACCTGAGCCCTGACCAAAATATAACGAGTCTTAGTGGAGCTATCCCCACGGCTTTATAACACTGTACTATTGTGACCGCCTTTGCACAAAGAAGTTGTGCATGTACTAGGTATAGCATTCTTTTCTATGCTTACAAAAAGCATGAAATAACTTGTGGAAAAATTCTGCTGTAATTTTCCTACTGAGCAGACAAAGAGTCACTAAATATATTGGAAGAAAAAAGAGGAAAAGATTATAATAAACTAGTAGGAATCTAAAAGTGAGTTGACGTGAAAAAAGTGAAACACAAAGCTGAGAGGTGGAAAAAGGTTTGACAGTGAGGAGCTACACAGGACCTATGAGTTTATCTTCTTCCACAGAAAATCTAGACATACCAGAGAAGATGAAGCATCGTTGAATCTCACAATGGCAATAAGAAGCTGTAGAGAATCAAGACTAAGGCAATAAGGCTGAGAGATTTAGAAATTCATCACACCTGAGAAAGATAATACAGAGACAGATCGTAGATATAGATAGATAATCAGATACATAGATCAGCTGATAATAAATGTTTCATGTAAATTATTAGGGTGTATGAATATTACCTACAAATAAGAAGCAAAACATGGAGTGAAGGCATAGCAAGAAGGCTGGATACGATGCCAATGTATTATGCTTTGTATTTGGATAGATTATCTGTTTATGTGTAATTCCATAAGGGGTATTGTTGATCTGGTTTACCTACTTGACTTGCTACAAATTTAATGACTACAGTTAAAACATGTTTTCTGTTATACAAATAGATTTACTTGTTCATCATTTTATCGCTAATGAGTAGTACAAAAATCACTGTGCATTTTGTTTGGCTGTCTCATTGTGTTATTTCCACATTTAAGAAATACATTCAAGCACTTTCCATGGATTTATTCACTGATGTTTGATGTGTGAATTCCATTACTCCTGGGTTTAATAAAAAATTAAATAATAATGAACAAGGCCACACTAAAGTGATGTTAGATACAATTTATTGAAAAACAATGAAAATATACATTACAGGTTAGATTACTGTGAAGTAAATATTCTGATATTTATTTTAATTATTCATTACAAAGAAATTACAATATATATCACTACAAAAGATGGATTTTCTCAGCTGTCTGTTTCTTATCATCTTCTTTATTTATGTGACTCTGGTTGCTCTGCTGTTATGTGAACTACACAATCTAGATTGGAAAGGTTAGTTTCTTGTATTGCATTTTTTTTTCTTTTTTTTTTTGAGACGGAGTCTCGCTCTGTTGCCCAGGCTGGTGCACAGTGGCCGGATCTCATCTCACTGCAAGCTCCGTCTCCCGGGTTTACACCATTCTCCTGCCTCAGCCTCCCGAGTAGCTGGGACTACAGGCGCCCGCCACCTCGCCTGGCTAGTTTTTTGTATTTTTTTAGTAGAGACGGGGTTTCACCATGTTAGCCAGGATGGTCTCAATCTCTTGACCTCGTGATCCTCCCGTCTCGGCCTCCCAAAGTGCTGGGATTACAGGCTTGAGCCACCGCACCTGGCCTTGTATTGCATTTTGAAAAATAATTTGCAGAGAATTTTCAGTATCTTCACCTGCTATTTTATCTAGATGTCTATTTTAATCACTAAATCTTCATCAACCCCATATTCTTTGTTCTAGATATTTTTACTACAAAAACAACTTTGTATAATGGTAAAGACCACACACTCGGAGCTCAGTGTCTGATTTTAAAACTGGGCCACTTCTTTTACTAGCCATGTGACACTGAGAAGTTATTCACATTTTCTGTAACTCAGTTACCTCATCAATATAGGGCAGATAGTATTAAGACTTATCTCATAAGTTTCTTTGAAGCTTAAATGAGTTATTCAATGTGAAACACAAGAGTAACTGGCATGTAATAATCCATGTAAGTGTTATTGATTTGTATTATTGTAACCACTAGGACTGATGTTACTATCACTACCATACATATCTGTTTCATTCTTGATCTTTCAAGGCATAGTATGCAAAATGTCAGTTTCACAGTATCCTTTAAATTATTTTATTTCTGTCTGTTGAATGATCTGTAATATGTATCCTAGTTCCTGAATCAATAAAATATCATGGTAGGGATATGTAGTGTAATGGTAAATTTGATTCATCAGCTTGACTGGACTAAGAAATGTCCAGATAGCTGATAGATATTATTTCTGTGTTTATATCTGAGGGGTTTTCCAGAATAGACTAGGATTTTAATTGGCAGACTTAGTAAAGAAAATCACCCAGACCAATAGAGTGGGCATCATCCAATTTGTTGAGGGCCTCAATAGAAGAAAAAGGCAGAGGAAGGGCAAATTTGATCTCTTTGCTGGAGTTGAGACACCCATCAATTTTCTACCCTTAACATCAGTGCTACTGGTTCTCAGTCCTCTTAACTCAAACTAGGACTTACAAACTGGGACTCCCACGATCTGCATGCCCTCAGACCTGCATTGGAACTATACCTCCAGGTTTTCTCTTTCTCCAGTTTGCAAATAGCAGATCTGGAGATTCCAAAGCTATTTAAAAATGAGGGTAACGGTTCTCAAGATATTTGTAACATTTTTTGTGCTAGGGGAGACCAAGAGTAATTGCCTATGAATTTATAAAACAGTAATGTATCTAAATTGGGAGAAGAAAAGCAAGAGACCAGAAATACATCATTTTGAGAATAAGAATTTCTTTAAAATTAATTATGGTGAGTTATAAAATAACAGGCATTTTGAGATCCAGGGAAAGATACACCACCCTATGCTGCCATTTTAATCATGATTTACATAATTTATCTATGTGTAACTTCTGCAAAAACTGTTTTGAGGTGTGAGAGAAGTACGGTATTTTTGTAAAAACAGTATGTAAGGAAATTATCATGTCTATTTCTAATCAAATAATCTATTTCAGGGAAAACAATGCTGAAAGTTTTTTTCTATAATTACGTTTCAGTAATTAAAAAGAATGAATAAATTCTAATGCATTTCCATTTCATTTCATTTTATTATGGTTTTTATATAACAGTTTGTTTGAAAAGATTGGTTTCTTTTAAAATAAGCAATGGAAGTAAAATCCATAATATGGTATACATTCCAGAATAGATAGGAAGAATACATTTATAACAATTACAAATGGCAATTCTTTATTTGCCATTTATCTTTTTTGTCTCCTGTTTTTAGGCATTAGAATTCAGTCTGGGAAATACACCAGAAATCCCTGCCTTTGGAGAGCTTGGATTCTAGTGGAGTCGTAATAAAGTAAATAAGTAAAATATAATGTGTGCCAAGATGATGGAAATGAATAAAAGAAGAGGAAATATATGTCAAGCAGAATATGCCATGTTCAACAATGTAGCTGGGAAAGTCTTCACTGAAAGAAGACACTGGAAGAAGTTGCGGAGGGAAGTGGGGCATGGGAGATGACAGATCACAGAGGGTCTAATGGGAGGATTTTGGCTTCACACTTAATATAACGTGGAGAATTAGTTAGATAATCAGAGGATAGACATATTCTGATTCATGTTGTGAAAAGTTCATCTGAGTCACTTTGTGGAGAATAGATTGAGTTAAGCATACAATAGGGAGACATGGTAGATGCACACTGTCAGCAATCTAGTGAGAGATATTATTGGCTAGAGTCAGGGTGGTAGCAGTACAAACGTCATAAATAAGTGGGAGAATTATAAATATATACTTTAGAGATATATCAGGTAGGTTTCCTGAGAGGCTAAAGAGTTAGAAAGGATACCTTTCAGGATAGGTGTGCCATTCATCAAATTGGGGAAACGTGAAGGACTAGCAGGATGTATGTGTGGTATAGGTGATAATTAGGATGAGAATGTGAAATAAAGAGACTCTTTCCCTAGGAGAGAACATGCTTTGCATACTTTTCCTTCACAAGTTGTATAGACTTCAGAAGTGATGGTCAGTTTTTTTTTTTTTTTTTTTTTGAACCACAGAGATGAAATTTTAGCTCCAAAGTTTTGATATAGCTTCATAAAAAGAAAAGCAGAACTCTATAATTTGAAAATCTCAAGAAAACAATCATGCTCCTAGTATTTTAGTCTCATCACTTAATTGATCTTTAATTCATGTAGTCATTTGTCATTTACTCAAGAAAAAATGTTGGAGTACCTCCTTTGTCCTAGACAGTATGAAAAGGAATTAGAAATACTGATAAACAAAGGTAGTGTGGCCCCTACACTTACTGGAATTTGTACAACCCATTGGGGATATGTGTGTGTGTGTGTCTGTGTGTGTGTGTGTATGTGTATCATTAAAATGACTCTGGCTCAGAAATTTTGCCATCTTATTGTAATAAGATGCATTAATATGCCAGCATGTTAAATGTTCAGCAACAGTCACTATTGTAAGTGATTAGCTATGTGGACATATATAATGGGGAGTCAAAAATAGATTTTAAAATACAGTGAAAAATGATTTTTCATAGAAAGTGAGGAATATAATATTACATTTACAAGCTTGCATTACAGTATCTATAGTTAATCTCAAGATTTATGAAAACATTTCAAAGTTTCAACCACCAAATAGTAATTTAGGACCACTTAAAGATGAGCTAACAACATAAAGGATATTCACAAGATAGCAATAATTTTTTTAAGGTATTTTATTGGACTGTAAAATCAAAAAAAACCTCAATTCAGGAAACAGTGCTATTTTCAGTTTTTTTTTTCTCATAAATTATAAGTTCAATGGGGTTAGAAACATATTTGCTAATAAAAGTTTTTAAAATAATAACATAAGTAGTTAAAACAACATTCATGACAAAACAATCTAGAAATATGATCTATTAGTATTTGTATATATACTATTGAACATATTTTATTTGCATATTTTTCTTTCAGAAATATTAATAAG
>NW_016803926.1:316866-334042 GCF_001698545.2 Rhinopithecus bieti
AAGTTATCAAGAAGATAGAAAAAATTAGAAGTTTTAAAAAATCGAAACATTATTTTATATTAAAAATTTTGACACATTCACTGAGTATGATTATGCTCAGGTACACCTTTTCTCTACATTCCGACTTTGTCAAATCATTTGGAAAATTTGAAAATTCATAATAATCAGTGTTTTTAAAAGATTATATTAAATGAATCACAGGTATGTATATTTTGTTCATGTCTACCTAGAAAGGTTGTAGTTGAATTTTCATAGGCCATTGCAAGATTTATGCATTCTTCCTTTTTCATGCCCACTTACTATAAGACTAAATTAATAAGTAAAGCTAGTTTATGTAGTAGAAAAATTTATTTGACTGTCCTGCCTAAGAATTATCCCTTACCCCAGAGTACTCGGTACCTTACCCACCCTATGCTGTGAGTCTTGGGAATTGGTAGGAGTTACAAATCACCCTGCAATATTGAAGGTTAAATACGAGATACTCATTAACTTGGCCTTTCTTACACTAGCCCCTGAGCATCTGAAAGGAGGCAGGCGAACTTGGCCCAACCTTTGAATTGTGAGATAGTGATGTAAAATCCAAGTGATCATGGAGAATTGACTTCTGTGGCAACTACGCAGCAACATCCAATTGACAGGAGCTCAGTGGCAGTAATGACAGTAATATATATTATGAAATATATATAAAATAGTTTGTATATTATTATTTGTTATAATATATATCAATAATATATATGAAATACTTTATAGTATGTAAGTTTTTCAGTTGCTTGGGAGATAGATTTTCTAGATATAACTACAACAATATATTCATCTCACATGCTCTTCTGGAATGTGACTTAGGCCTTCACTGAAGAAGGCTCCTGGCTTAGCAGTAATCAATAGAATGGGGTGGAGGCAATACTGTGGTATTTCTGAGGCTAGACAAGAAGAGACAGTGCTGCTTCTGCTTTATCCAATCAGATTCACATTCTTGAAGGCTTCAGCCACTATGGAAGCAGTCCAACTCTTCTGAGGTCACCAAGCTATGAGGAAGCCCAAATTATCTCACATGGAGAGACCACATGAGGATGTCTATATGAAGAGACTTGAGACTACATGAAGAGGAAGAGATGGTTGGCTGGTTGCTCCAGTCTCCTACATGTCAAAATCCAGCCACCTTCTGGTATAACTGCATATGAGACTCTGAGCCAGACAGCTGAGTTGTGCCTGGATTCGTGACCCTCAGAAGCAGTGAGACAGATAAAAATATTGTCATTATTTTAAGCCATTTTGTTTTGGTATATTTTGGTATTCAGCAATAGATAAGCTGAAATGGCTTGGAATAAGCGAAAAACAATTTCAAATATTTGCTTAACTGAAAATAGGAAATAAACAAATTTCCTCCCACATATGGCCACATTCCTGGTTTTATAAATTATCTAGTTTGAGAGGAATTACATGAGAGGAGTCCTTGATTTGGGCTTCCTTCTCACTCCTCTCTGATTCTTATGCTGCAAACACTAAAATAGGTATAGTTCTAACCTCCGGTTAAATCTTCTGAGCTATTTGCCTCAGTTGGGTATTCTTATTCCTTAATAAATCCCCAATGTTGAACCGTAGACAATTCTCATGGAAGGAGAAGCATTTTTCTTTCACTTACTGGGATAGCAAATTTTTCTCTCTCATTTTCTTTAGTTGTTCTTTGCTTATCCAAGAATTATTTCCAGTCTCTTTTGGGGTCTCTCTTATCTATTATTCCTCTGACTCCTACCCTTTCTATGACACACTGAGTGTTATGAGCATGTTACATGTCATAAACTTTGCTTACAGTGTTTTGGCAAAAGAACATTCTCATCTACATGCTTTCTATTGCAAACACAGTTGCCCTTTGCCTTAATGAGTAAACAGATCTCTTAAAACTAAGAAAACAGGGTTATGCTTCAGGATAAAATAGGGCTATTATCTATTATAGAACCCTACATGTGTTTGTTTATCCTCAAGTCATCTCCCTAATGTTCCATGAGCTTTTCTTACTGTTATCTTTACAGATCAAATGCAAGTTGAAGCAAGTTTGCCTTTACACATAACTACTTTCAATTCTGTCATCTTTTTGCTACTCTCTTGTAAAATTGTCCTCCCATCTGTGTGCTACCCATCTTAAAATTGCTGTCAAAAAGGGTTTTCTTCAACTTTGAATGCTCTACAGTAGTTTATTCAAAATACAGAACACTTTATCTTCAAACTAATCCTATGCTTTTTCATTATTAAAACTGAGTTTTGTTTGATATCTGTTCTTTTCAATAGTTGCAGATGAGCCAGAAATTGGAACTGACTTTGAAATAATCTTGAGCTAATAGAGAAATCTCTGCTACAATGTGTAGAGACTCTTTATAATACTGCAAATATACTGTGATATACATGGGTAGACAGTAAGGAAGATGCAGAAAATGTGAAGAATAACAGAATCAGTCTTCATGTGAGCCTGTACAGGGAAACATAACAGAGAGACTCTTTGCCTGTGTATTTCAAAGAATGTGTACTGCCACTGCAGGATGTTACCTAGAGTATGTCAGGAGGTCATTGAGAACACAATAGCCAAATACTAAACTGAATCTATTCTGTCTTATCAACTCTGCAGCTCCACAGCTACCAAGCAGGTCTTTACAAAAGACTAGTATAATCTTCAGATCAAAAGCATCCCCGATGGAACCCATCACCCAGGGAAACAGAAGCTGCTGCGTGTACGGAGTTGGCAAATAGTGCAGAGAACCTCTCATACAGCTAAATGTCATTTGAAGCCCAGTGAGAACAAAGTTCATTCTTCATATTAGGCTTAGAAATATATTACTAATGGTCTCCATTAAAGTGCAAAAGAGAAAACAGCTTTTCTTCTCTATAACAAGTTCAATATTTTTATTTGCTATACTCTATGGCTATGTCAAAATGTTGCAAATACTTTTGATATCTCTATGAAATCTTTCAGTTGGGTTTCCTTCTTCTTGTTGTATAATATAGTATATATATATATATTACTATCTATATTATACTAGCTATATCATACACATATATACTATAGTGTAATAAGTATGATTATAAATCATATTTAGTATTGTCTATAACAAAAATTTGTTCTGTATAACATTTTTTATGAACAAGACGCATGTCGTTTATAGCTTTTACACAATGATTGAGAAATTAGTTTTGTACCCAATGCATTGAAAATTCTGAAGACAAAAAAAAAAGAAGATTACAATCATTCATGACAATGTTGAGCCCATATTTTAGGGATATGAAAGTATCATTTTAGAAAGCATCAGAATAATCCAAATATTTTTCCATCATATCCCTGTTGGAAATGAAACAAAAGGCTTTCTTTGGTAGAACTTATGTACATTAAAAGCTTTAGTAGTTTTCTGTATTAATAAAAGCTTTTCATATAGCACACAGAATTTTCATAAAAATTGAAATAGGATTTTCTTTAAATTTATAAATTTAAAAAATTAATTGTTAACAATGGTTTTTAAACATAATTGACTAATGACATATCCGAGAAATGACAAAAAGTGTTTTTATTATTTGTCTTACATTCATAACAAATGACATTGAATAAGAGAGTAACAAAATGAGGTGAAAATTGGAGGCATATTCATGGCAATTCTATGTGCCTTGAAAAGTTGATCTGAATTGCTTGCTTCAAAGGGAAAATAGACTCTTTAATGATCACTTCTCTGACAACTAACAGTAACATCATTTTTAGCTATGACTGCTAAAATTAGATACCTTCCTCTTAGAAATATACATTCCCAGGCAGCAGCAAAGGATGACAGCCTTCAGCTGATGATAAGATGGAGAGTAATAATTCATCATTAAATGAGCAATTTCTGTGATGGAGGAAAAAAATGTTACTTAACAAGGATTTGATGGCAGAATGGTGAAAAATAGTGCCACACTAATTATTTAGCAATGTTTAATGAAATGTTTGCTTTGATTTTAAATAGAATGGTACAATTTTCAAGATATCTACTTATTATTAGGACTGTTCATACCAGGAAAAGAACATTTTATTGGTGATAAAGGGTTTTAACAAAGTTATAAAAGTGTGCTTACTTGAATCAACTATACAATAGAATGTACTTGTTAGAAAGTGCAAACAAATGCCTTTTAAACTGCTGCCCTAAGGCTGTAAGGTGTTGATAACTAAACTGGCAGGCCGATGCCACCATCATTTCCCTAGCAGTGCAAAACTAGACTAGGGGACCTTGTCAGGCCATCCATCACAGCTTGTCACCTGAAGACATAAATAAAAATTCAGCATTTCCCCAGATTTATCAGAAGGCTGGTATATCTATTTACAGTCCCCATGGCAAAATTATGCCTTCAATTCAGGCTTTTAAAATGTATACATTAGTGCTATGCAGACATAGTGCCAACATTTATTTTGCAAACTTATAAAATGTACCAAGAAAATAAGGCCCAAACTAAGAGAAATAGCTACAGAAAGAATATTAAGTTTAAGGCCTTTAATTTTATAAATCTTAGTAATTTGACAGATAAGTGTGTTAATGGGAAAGAATTGCATCTTTTATGGTTATGTAGAACCACCAAAATATTTCAGGAAGGGAGAAAATATCCTTCCTGTTCTTTTGAAATATTTTGTTAAAACATACTCTAAGCAGAAGTATGGGTTAGAGAATTACTGTACGACAGGAGCCTGCATTTTTTCTGTCTCTACAGGGACAGATACTAAACAATTTAGGCTTTGAAGGCTACACATGGGCTCTGTTACAGATTATTTTTTGGTTTTATTTCATTAACTCCTAAATATATAAAAACCATTCTTAATCCATCAATGATGCAAAAGGAATTAGAATCCACTGGCCAGATTTGAATCATGGGATATAATTAGCAGATTCCTACTGGAGAAAATACGTGTTTATATATTTAATAAAATGACCCAATTTTACAATTTAAATTACTAGGATTTTGCAATGACTATTTTTGAAGAAACAATTCTATTAAAATACGTTGTAGTTCGTGACATGAGAAAAGTAATTACTATTAGGCATAACTGCTGACATGCAAGTGCACTTTAAATTGTAGCATTTCTGGCTATAATTAACACATTTTGAAGGAGAGAGTTTAATGCAAGTTGGATGGTATGCCAGGTGTATATTGTCACTCAAAATGGGACAGTGGGTAGTCTTGAGACAAATAGCATTAAAGTGAACTCAATGCCAAAAGCAGCTGTTTGAAATGGATCTGGCAGCACTTCAGAGGTGTGTATCTTGGTGTGAGACTACCAGTCATCTCTTTTTACGTGCCAATTTTACTGACAACATAAAAGCGACAAAATAAACTTTGAATTTTAATTCTTTTTGAATCTGTGTGTGTGTGTGTTTCTTATAGCTTCCTGAAAAGTAAAGAATGATCAATCGTTGATATTTTAGAGAGTGAGAAAAAGCAGTGCTAAAGAAAAAAAAAAACTTCATGAGTTCCACAGGTAACAAAAGATAGCACAATTATTATGAGATATTGTGGAAATATACATGTATTGGATACCATTCCCTGAAATTAGCTATATTATCTGCTACTTATTAATGTATTTAAAATTATTGAAAATGTGTCAATTAATGAAAAGTTACCACCTTCAAACAAAGCACACTTGTTAATCTTCTGTTTCAAATGTTTGTCTGTTTTCAATTTGCTATTGCTGTTTTTTAAATCAAAATAAATAAAAATATTTAAACAAGCATAAAGCTATTTTTTAAAATACTGAATATGACTACCTTTTCTGCCATTATAAATTTTGAAAAGTTAAGTATTTAAATGTTACCTACATTTTGAGCCAAATTTGAACCAATTTTTATATGTTCGTAAGTTTTTTCATTAACACCATAATCATTAATAAATTGTTACTGTGCTCCAGGCAGTGAGTAGAAATGAGGAAGTGGAAAATAAAGCTAAGTAAGCAATGTATTTTAGAGGAGACAACAGGCAAGATGCGGTATAGCTGTAACATTTATTGGGCAAAGATATATTCTGGATGCTTTAAGTAAATTGATGAATTAACACTTAAAACAACACTCAAGTCATAAGCTGAGGCTCAGGAAATTTAAACAGTAAATTTGGTACCTAATATCAAACAGATAGCCAATAAAGCATTGAGGATCTGAAGATAGGTTTACCCTGAAGCCAAAGTCCTATTTTGTGTTTGTAGTGGTTGGTTTGTTTTTTCCAATGTATTCTTTAGCCATTTTTTTTTCACTCAAAAGCAAAATAAATCATTAAAAGTCTTAAAGCAAGCACACTTATAATTGTCTAAGGCCTACTAAGATTAATCCTGTGTTGTAGTCTTGTGACTAAACATATCTTCTTCACCAGGATATTTTATTATTTATAACTTTTGTCAGTTTCTCATCTATTTCCTCATTCCATAAATCTTGTTTTCATTTAACTTGTGTGCTCATTTTTATGATTCTAATTTGTATATAAATATCTACTGAAATTATTAACATCAGATCATTTCGATTATCCTTATCTATTTTTTTTCCTTCATGGTATATAACTCTGTTTCTAAGTCTGCCACCTTCTGCTTTCAGCCAGTTTTTCTTACTTCCTCCTATGCAGTTAAAACTTTTCTTTCCAATGTAGATTTTTTGAAGTGCTGGTAAGTAAATGACAAAAAATGGGAAGTTACTGAAAGGAAAAATTTACTTTATATCTTACAGAAAGCCTCAATATGCACCCAGCAAAGGGGGCTCAAGGGAGTTCTGTGACCTCGGTCATCTTTCTTTGTGTCTGGATTTCTCTATAAGATAGTAAGTAGACTGCTGATCCCTACCCTGCTGGCAGAGAGGGAGGCCAGGGCTTGCTGAGCATGGAAAAGACTTTGTGATCTGTCACACAGCAGGTGGTTGTCTCTACTTGACCCATGGGTTTCTAGATGAACAGTTCTACCTTATGTTTTCATTGTAGTTAAGAAGCAAGGGTGTATTCTTCATGCTTAAACCAAACCAAGAGTGTTATTTTTCTATACTGAGGCAGATAGTGGGTCTGGCAAAAGTTTATTCAGAAGTTTTTTCTTAATATTACAGACAACTAAAAGCATATCTAAAATCTGCTTATTAAACAGCTGCCAAAATGTTGCTAGCCATGCACAGTAATACACACTTGTAGTCTCAGCTACTCAGGAAGCAGAGACAGGAGGATTGCTTGAGCCCAGGAGTTTGAGTCCAGCCTCGGCAACATAGCAAGACCCCATCTATGAAAATAAATAAGTAAATAAATAAATGTTGCCTGAGGGAATTTTAAAAGGAACAAACTATTTTATCAGTAACTTCTGTTAACATATTTTTAATTATTTAAGAACAGAAACACTTATGACCAATACATTTTTAACATTTTCTTGGACACAAAGAGTTTGAAGAATGCTTGAAACTCCTCATTCATGCAAGGCAGTTGTTCAGGAGTGTTGTGATGGTTGTATTGAAGTAGAACAGCTTACACTGAATGAGGTTTTAGAGCTATCACAGTGATTTCATTTATATGGCATCACAATGAAAACTCCTGGATAAAGACTGGGTATGTAAAAATGTGTTGACTATTTCAGAGCAGAGATCAGCCTAATCCCTCAATGCTAGCAAGCATTATACAGCTGGGGCCACAGCACACATCTGATTATGGAGACAGCTTTTATTACACATGCTATCTCCGTCGGAGTAGATGGAGGAGAAAGTGGCATTGGGTTAATTATGAGCTTCTCTCAGGAGATTCACACAGAATTCAGGTGCCCTTGAAGACTGCCTTATAGTCTCAAGATTCCTGCAGTCCAAATCCCTGGAAGTTGGGGGATCATGATGACATTCAGTGCCACTCAGTAGTGTAGCTTTCACAAAGAAGCAGAGTGATTCTCCCGTTGTATCCGGGCTCTCAGCAGGCTGTGATTGAGTGTGGTTGGAAGGAGGTGGGTGGCATGTCAGCACCATGGAACAGAAAAATCCGTGAGCACCAACACTGTCTTCGAGTTATTTCATTTTATTATTTATATTGCCAGCAATATTGTTTGCTGGACCATTAGGATATATTTTTCTATCTCACAGAAGGGTTAATATGATATAAAGTTATTTTTAACCTAAAGATCTATCAATATCTGCTGCTGCAGAAGTACTTACAATCTTCCTTTATGGTCTCTTATGGATTCCATTCTTGTAGTACCAAAATATGCTTTAATATAACAAAATGTTCCTATAACCTGTCAAAAATTTTCTAGTTTTACTTTTAAGCAAGCTTTTATTCTTGATTCAGGAACAATGTTCAACATCTCCTCACTCTCACCCGCAATTAGATTAGAAATTCATTTGCAATATTCTGCTACTTATATTTCATCATCTCACCTTTTGGTTTATTACAAAAGTCTCCTTTCCTTACCCAGGCTAAAGCTCCTACATTGACCATTTACTTTTTTTTTTTTTTTAATAAAAGAGGAAAATGTTCTGGCCCTTCTGTATGGTAGCATTTCTAACATTGCTGTAGCAAAACAGGTGCTCTGATGCCTGAATACAAAATCCACATGAGGGAACTTCTCACTTGTTCTTCATGAATGATTCTTCTTAAAATCACCATACAAAGTTTAACAAGGAGTACAACAGAATATAGAGTGGGACAGGTATTATAACACCAACTAAATAACTACAGAAAAAGGAGAAGAAGAAGAAAGATGGAAGAAGTGAGGGAAAGAAGGAGAAAGACAAATTAATTCAAAGAAAAATTAATGGCCAAGACATTACTGATGAGTGAAAACACACACAGACATACATTCACCAAGAAGAAGGGAAGATACATACTGAGGGTGGTTAATGCTGCTAGGTAGGAAGGGAATCTTATAAATGCAGCATAATCAATTTCAGCTCAGCAATATGCCCTTACTGGGCACATCTCCACTGCGAGGTGTTATTCCCAAAGGCTCTACTCTCATTATTCCTCCCTGGAAGGACAGCTTCACAAAAAAGTTCAATTTTAACAGACTCAGTAATTATCCCTGACTTCTTTTAAGAGGTTTTATGGGAATTATTCCCACTAAAATTTTACACTGTCCAACAGGATTTAAAGAGGTCAAACCACTTTCCTTGAGGGGCCTATAAATGCCATAATTTTATGTATTTTCCCTACAGATTGTCTTACAACTTGGGATCCTACTTGAGGTAGATCTAAATTATTTTTGTTAAATCTTTTGATGCCTGTTATGTGAAGTATATTAAACTCCTCTCTGATTCCAATTAATGAACTAGACTCCTTTCACAAAACAGAATTATCCTACCATTAGTTTATTTATTCACTTATTAATTTATCATTTCAAAAATATTTATGAGCACTTTCTTAGTGCAAGGCATTATTCTAGATTCTAGGTTATAGGGACACAGTGACAAACAAGACAAAATCTTCTCTGTCTTAATAGAACTAAAACTCATAGCAAAAAGTTTTTATAGACAAATTTTTATGAAAAAATTTATTATACAGGACAAACTATCTCTAAATAAACCAGGATATGGGGTTAGAAACAGAGAGAGAGGAATACCAATTTTATTTTAATTTATTTTTGTTTTGTTATTTATTATTATTAAATTATACTTTAAGTTCTAGGGTACATATGCACAACGTGCAGGTTTGTACATATGTATACTTGTGCCAGTTGTGTGCTGCACCCCATTAACTCATCATTTACATTAGGTATATCTCTTAAGGTGATCCCTTCCCGCTCCCACCCCAAACAGTCCCAGTGTGTGATGTTCCCCATCCTGCTGTCCAAGGTTTCCTCCATTGTCAATCCACCTATGAGTGAGAACATGTGTTGTTTGGTTTTCTGTCTTGCGATAAGTTTGTGAGAATGATGGTTTCCAGCAGCGTCCATGTCCCTACAAGAACATGAACTCATCCTTTTTACGGCGGCATTAGTATTCCATGGTATATGTTGCCACATTTCTTATCCAGTCTATGATTGATGGATATTTCAGTTGGTTCCAAGTCTTTGCTATTGTGAATAGTGCCACAGCAAACATACGTGCATATGTGTCTTTATAGCAGCATGATTTATAATCCTTTGGGTATATACACAATAATGGGGATGCTGGGTCAAAATGGTATTTCTAGCTTCTAGGATCTTTGAGGAATTGCCACACTGTCTTCCACATGGTTGAATTAGTTTACAGTCCCACCAACAGTGTAAAAGTGTTCCTATTTCGCCATATTCCTTCCAGCACCTGTTGTTTCTGTACATTTTAATGATTGCCATTCTAACTAGTGTCAGATGGTATCTCATGTGGTTTTGATTGCATTCTCTGAATGGCCAGTGATGATGAGCATTTTTTCATGTGTTTGTTGCCTGCATAATGTCTTCTTTTGGGCAGTGTCTGTTCATATCCTTTGCCTATTTTTTGATGGGGTTGTTTGATTTTTCCTTGTAAATTTGTTTAAGTTCTTTGTAGATTCTGGATATTAGCCCTTTGTCAGATGGGTAGATCATAAAAATTTTCTCTCATTCTGTCGGTTGCCTGTTCACTCTGATGGTAGTTTCTTTTGCTGTGAAGAAGCTGTTTAGTTTAATTAGATCCCATTTGTCAATTTTGGCTTTTGTTGCCTTTGCTTTTGGTGTTTTAGACGTGAAGTCCTTGCCCATGACTATGTCCTCAATAATATTGTCTAGGTTTTCTTCTAGGGTTTTTATGGTTTTAAGTCTAACGCTTAAGTCTTTAATCCATCTTGAATTAATTTTTGTAGAAGGTGTAAGGAAGGGATCCAGTTTCAGCTTTCTACATTGGCTAGCCAGTTTTCCCAGCACTATTTATTAAATAGGTAATCAGGGAGAGGAATACAATTTTAAACAAGGATGAAAATTTTCTGGAGAGGGGACTCTTGAGAAAGTGAGTAAATTAGACATGGTTGACAACAGAAGAGGAGTATTCCAAGAAAAGAGAACAGGAAGTACAAAAATTACTCAGTGGGGGAAGGGTTTGGCATATTTGAGGACTAACTAAAACATATGTGTGACTAGAGCGGGGTGAATGAGGGGGTGAGTGGTGGAAGTTTAGTACATAAAGGTTTATTTAGGCATCCTTTTGAGCTTTGTGTATATTTAGGTTCCAGTCTAAGCATGGTGAAAATTACTAAAAAAAAATGGGGCAAGTAGGGGTGACATAATATTTATGTTTGAAATTTAGAGAAACCTGTAAATGAAATATCCATGTTAATATTTTCATAGAATGGTGTACCATCAGACACTGGGAAGCTGTGTTGGCACAGGCAATTGTGTGACATATTGAAATGTTACACTCAACTAGGTAAGATAAAACAATGTTTTGAGTTGGGGAGATGGAGAAAGTGTGAGATGGTAAAAAGCAGCCCAACTGAGAAATTGCTAATGAATTTTATGTAGAGTATGAGGGATAAAGAAGAGTCAATGATGTATGTTCCCCTGAGTGACAGAATTGTTGGTGGCAATATTACTGAGACGGTAAACATTGGGTGTTGGTTAAGATAGTTTGTGGAGAAGAATCGTGTTTTTTGTATGTTTGTTTTGAATATATTAATATTGAGACACTTATCGGTTAATGAAGTATATTTGTTAAATAGGCAGTTGCATATTATAATGAAGAATATAGTGACAGGCTAGGCACGGTAGCTCATGCCTGTACTCCCAGAACTTTAGGAGGCTGAGGTGGGCAGATCACCTGAGATCAGGAGTCCAAGACCAGCCTGACCAACACGGTGAAACCCCATCTCTACTAAAAATACAAAAATTAGATTAGCCCAGCGTGGTGGCAGGCATCTGTAATCCCAGCTACTTGGGAGACTGAGGCAGGAGAATCACTTGAACCCGTGAGGTGGAGGTTGCAGTGAGTCGAGATTGCATCACACTCCAGGCTAGGTGACAGAGTGAGACTGTCTCAAAAAAAAAAAAAAAAAAGAAAAGAAAAAGAAAAGAATATTGTGACAATACAACAATATTTGGGCTGAAGACTTCAAAGTCATCAATATAATAATGACTTGATAAACTACATAGGAGCAAAAGAGTTGGTATATACATAGAAGAATAGATGTCCTAGTAATGAGTTCTAAATAATTCCAACTTCAAATAATTAAGGAAAAAAACAGAAAGCAGTGGAAGAAATTGAGAAGAAACAACAAATAGGATATGGAGTAATTCAAAACATGTAGTGTTTCCATGGCTAAGTGCATTTGTCTTTAAAACAGTAGGGGTCTTCTGTTTCCTGGAGATGGCACACTTGATGTACAGATAAAATCCTCCCAGTACTGATTCTTATAAATGATAGATACAATATTTTAAACAAATTTTTTTTTCTGGGCAAAACAGAGCAGCTGGTAATGTTACAGAAACAACCAGATGCTAGAAGTGACAAGAAAAGAAAGCTGTATTCCGCAAATACAAGCTAACACTGGAGTTGATGTTTACTTAAAAATACTCTCCATTCTCCATTAGAATGGAAGCTGATCTTGAAAAGCCATCTACATACAATGTAGAGAAGGCAAAGATGTAGATTGGTTCTGGTGTGAAAGGAACTGAGACTTCTACATAGTGAGGACCCTAGTGGTTGAAGTTAGGGGAAAAACATTTGTCAAAAGGAGGATTTTCTGTCTTCATTTTTTTTCTCAGTAAAAGCAAGGGAACTAAAAGCTTCCTTTGAGAAATCCCAACTACACACCAGCATTCACTTGGCTAGTGTTTGAATTCTTACTTTTGTGACCTAAGAAATCTCAAGTTGAAAATTTACATTAATTTTTTTCATGGTTGCTTATACTGTCAGGCTCTACACAACTGCCTGGACAAAATAACACATAATCCTTTCTAAAAATAAATAAATACATAATCGCACTCACATTTATAAAAGAGACCTAAGTGATGTGATACAGAATAAATAAAATTTCAGGGAACATGAGACAATAATCAAAAATTGTTAAGTGTATCTGGAAACAAGCCCTGACATCAAAGACTGCCGAGAAGTTACCCAGAGTGATGTTGATGACCTTGAAATGGGTGGCTTCTTTCCAGATACAGACAGGAAACACTGACAGGAAAGATGTTAGGGTCAAGATAGAAGAAAGGCTGTATTAATTTCTTATTGCTGCTGTAACAAATTACCACAAACTTAGAGGCTTCAAACAACACAAATTTATTACTTAATAAGCTTGAAGATCAAAAGTCCAAAATGAATTCCCTTAAACTAAAATCAAGGCGTTAACAGGGCTGCATTCCTTCTGGAGGCTCTAAAAGTAAATCTGTTCCCTTGTCTCTTCCAGTTTCCAGAAGCTTCCCACATTCTTCTTCTAACTCTTTACTCATCTTCAGAGCCAACAGGCACATCACTTTGATGTCTGTTTCCATAGTTACATCTCCTTCTCTGACCCTTCTTCCTCTATCTTCCATGTTTTAAAGACTTTTTTGATTACATTCTGTCTATTCAGATAATCTAGAAAAAAATTATTGTCTTAAAATTCTTAACCACGTCTGTGAAATTTCTCTTTGCCAGGTAAAGTAACATAGCCACAGATTCCAGGGATTAGGACATGAACATTTTCAGAAGTCCATTAATGTGTTTTTCACAGAGGGTGGAAAGCTGTAGTGAAGTAAAAATAGACCACAGATTAGAGAATATTATATAAAGAGAAACAAGAGCAAAGTTAACGTATCAAAAGAATGTTTTGTTTTGCATTTAAAGAAGCAGGGGCCATCTATTTTTTCTTTCAGTGTATTTTAATGCACATTTTAAATTCATGATCTTCAGTCAATTTTGCATACTTTTTGGAATTATCTAGTGGGGAAGGGAAAATGATGACTCAGGTAAGAGATAGATATCAGCAGGAACAAAATCCACAAATAGATGAAAGGAGATGAGATAAAGAATGCAGGAGGAAGACAGCGGCATGCATTGAATGAAGACCATTCATCAAGTATAACTTTGATGGAGAAAGTTATAGCATAGTAGATTTATGGTGGGAAGCTTCATCTCAAGTATGATCTGATTGGTTCTATTTTTCGGAGAAATAAAAATAAGTTATTAGTAAAATTTGATATACTATTGGAGTTAGATTTAAATGTAAAGAGCCAACAGGACTGTTCAAGATAAAGTTACTGTCAGGGAACCAAACAAAAAAGTAGATACATTCTAAATTCCAGTGTGGAACACAAACAAAATTTGGAGCCAACAGTCAGGGACTAGAAAGGAATTATACTAAAGAACAGAGAGAATGGAAGCTAGTTAAGAAATTCGGGCAGGGTATATTGCCTGGATTAAAAGTATAGGACAGAAAAGCCTACAAGAAATAGGGACGAGCCTTCAGTCATGAAACAAGGGAGATGGAAAAAGTAATTGGTCTTTTCAAGGCCAGAATCCTCAACATCGTTTACCTCACCCCTTCTTAGATTGTAGACCCCCAACTCTGATTGAATGTACCATCAGAAATATTTTGAGTCATTTTCTTAATTTCCTATCTCATTCCTATTGCAATATAATTGAACAGGTAATAATATGTACCTTTGGTATAAAACTCTCTAGAATTAGCATCCTGGCTTGGTAGTTTACAAATATTAATATTTTGCTATTTAAAATACAAGTTATAGCAACGATGATGATGATTATACTCATTCTTATAACAATAATTGTAGTGTGCATGATGGTGTTGTTTTCATAGTAGTGATAATTAAAACCCTTTCTTTTATTGTAATAGAACAATTACTTCACAACTGGTTTGCCAGAATCCTCTTTCTGTGCCGAACAATGAGGCCTGAATAATTTTTTAACAACAAAAAAGCAATAATAAGAAAAATATTAAACCTTAAGATGTACTACAAACTTTCAGTTACAGACATTTATCTAACTACATGTCATAATTCATTTAATCTCCTATGAAATATTAATAGTGTTAGGTTAGTACTAATATAATACTATCCCTATCCTGGTGAGGATATTTAATATTTTGAGGCTTCAGGATATTAAATAACTCTCAGAATATTGAATAATAATTAAGTATCACACCTAATAAGTGGCACAGTTATGATGTTAATTTAAGTAATAAATTAGATAACACCTACAAATAAATAGTAAAATTATCATGTTACCGACTGTCTTCTTGTGAAGTGTTTCAAGAAATGTCACTTAGAAGAAAAACCCAGTTTGGAATTCATATGACCCTTATGCCCTGATCACCAAATAGGCCTAGGCCTTATACTTTACTTCTCTTATTGATGTCCATGATGAGAAAAACAAGTACGGTGGACCTATGTGAACTTTCTAATTTGTTTTCCATGTACAGAGAAAAGACATATATTTTTCTCTAACAGGATTGAAGTAATAGAGAAAATATATTTCCTATATTAAGAAATGTCTAGAAAATCTAAAAGTCTCTTGATGAGTAGATTTCATTGCTTGATAACTTGTATCCCACACAATCTGCTTTGATAAGAGGGAGAGGCATGGCATCGACAGTTGCAAAGAACAGAGAAGTAAGGAATTTTTACAAATAATAGATTTCATGTAAAATTATGAAATTCCAGGAAAGTACAAATATTTACTGTAAATAATACTAGAATGCCTGATAAAATTACCTGCATACCTGCTCTTGTTACTTCAGTGGTACAACCATGTGACCAAAAAATGTTATTTAGTTTTTTAGGATGTATTATTTAATAAGAGATTTCTCATATCCATTCATTATGATTGCAGTTCATAGAACTCCCAGTATTATCATGGGATTAAAGGCTCATTTTTCCATGTAGTCTTTATCTAAATTTTCAGTTATTTTGAGAAAGTCATTAGCCACTTTGTTTTGGCAGAAACACTTTTATTTAATAATACCTTTGCAAGCTTTAAGGTAAGATATATAAATTACTGAATGCCACTTTTCCAAATTATGAATGCTATTTATTCTTATTATATTTTCATTAAACTTAATGTAATTATCATAGAATCTATGAGCCATGGTAATAAAATGCTATGAGCAAAATCAGGTATTACTGATGTTGATATCTTAAGTAATGATTTAATGTTGTTTATATAAGATGGATAAAGATTGTGAATAAATATTATGGAGAGCAAGGAAATCATCTTGTATATGACTAATTACACTTTAATTCATTAATTTATTTTCAAGAAAGTAGGCGATGCATTTATTTATTTTCTGATTTACAAAGTGCACTAAAGATAATGCATATGGAATTTTTAAAAATTAGATTCTGTGTATTGATTAATCTATATTTTTACCCTTAAAAACTCACATAAACTAAAATATTTGAATCAGTAGCCCAATTCTTCAAATACATGTTTTATATCTCTGTTTCTTCTATTCTTATTCACTCCAACATCAAGTTTAATCCTGCCTTCCACCTCTGCTACTCAAGAAGAGGAAAGGCTCAATTGTGTTGCCGACTACCTTCATATCATTAAATTTAATGAGCACCTTTCATTCCTTATGTTTGACTTTGTCATATAGTTAGATGCTATTGAGGTTCTTCTCGAAACACTCTCTTCATTTGGCTTCTTAATCTTAACAATCTCCCAGTTTTCCTTCTATTTTTCTGGTAATCTCCTCTTTTCTTTGAATGATTATCCTGTTCTAAGCAGACATTATATGCTGCAGTTTTCCATATGGTTGATTCTCAGCCCTATTTTCTTTTCTTACTTTTTCTAAGACAATCTCTTCTATGCTGTAATGATCACCTTATAAAAAGATGGAGCATAAATTCAGGACTTAAGCTTAGACCTTTTCCAAGCTCTACTGCTGTGCATTTAACTGCTTATGGGACACCTTTACTTGGCGTCAAAGATACCTCAAAGGCCATATGTGACAAGTCTACAGCTAACATTTTTAATCTAAAGTTAGGAACAAGATAAAAATGCCCACTCTTGCCTCTTCTATTCAACATAGTACCAAATATCCTAACTGGAGGAATTAGGCAAGAAAAAGAAATAAAAGGCATCCAATAGGAAAGAAAACAGTTAAATCACTTGTTGACAGATGATATGATTTTATATATAGCATACCCCAAAAGACTCCATGAAAACAGTGGTAGAACTAATAAACTCATTTGGTAGAAGTGCAGGATACAAAATCAAATATGAAAATCAGTAGCTTTTCTATATATTGACAGCAAAATATCCGGGAAAAAAAAAAAAAAAAAAAAAAA
>NW_016803926.1:335263-351559 GCF_001698545.2 Rhinopithecus bieti
ATAAATTACTGAATGCCACTTTTCCAAATTATGAATGCTATTTATTCTTATTATATTTTCATTAAACTTAATGTAATTATCATAGAATCTATGAGCCATGGTAATAAAATGCTATGAGCAAAATCAGGTATTACTGATGTTGATATCTTAAGTAATGATTTAATGTTGTTTATATAAGATGGATAAAGATTGTGAATAAATATTATGGAGAGCAAGGAAATCATCTTGTATATGACTAATTACACTTTAATTCATTAATTTATTTTCAAGAAAGTAGGCGATGCATTTATTTATTTTCTGATTTACAAAGTGCACTAAAGATAATGCATATGGAATTTTAAAATTAGATTCTGTGTATTGATTAATCTATATTTTACCCTTAAAACTCACATAAACTAAAATATTTGAATCAGTAGCCCAATTCTTCAAATACATGTTTTATATCTCTGTTTCTTCTATTCTTATTCACTCCAACATCAAGTTTAATCCTGCCTTCCACCTCTGCTACTCAAGAAGAGGAAAGGCTCAATTGTGTTGCCGACTACCTTCATATCATTAAATTTAATGAGCACCTTTCATTCCTTATGTTTGACTTTGTCATATAGTTAGATGCTATTGAGGTTCTTCTCGAAACACTCTCTTCATTTGGCTTCTTAATCTTAACAATCTCCCAGTTTTCCTTCTATTTTCTGGTAATCTCCTCTTTTCTTTGAATGATTATCCTGTTCTAAGCAGACATTATATGCTGCAGTTTTCCATATGGTTGATTCTCAGCCCTATTTTCTTTTCTTACTTTTCTAAGACAATCTCTTCTATGCTGTAATGATCACCTTATAAAAGATGGAGCATAAATTCAGGACTTAAGCTTAGACCTTTTCCAAGCTCTACTGCTGTGCATTTAACTGCTTATGGGACACCTTTACTTGGCGTCAAAGATACCTCAAAGGCCATATGTGACAAGTCTACAGCTAACATTTTAATCTAAAGTTAGGAACAAGATAAAATGCCCACTCTTGCCTCTTCTATTCAACATAGTACCAAATATCCTAACTGGAGGAATTAGGCAAGAAAAGAAATAAAAGGCATCCAATAGGAAAGAAAACAGTTAAATCACTTGTTGACAGATGATATGATTTTATATATAGCATACCCCAAAAGACTCCATGAAAACAGTGGTAGAACTAATAAACTCATTTGGTAGAAGTGCAGGATACAAAATCAAATATGAAAATCAGTAGCTTTTCTATATATTGACAGCAAAATATCCGGGAAAAAAAAAAAAAAAAAAAAAAACACTAAAATCTCATTTACAAGAACAAAAAATACTTAGCAACGAGTATAACCAGATATATGAAAGATCTGTACACTGAAAATTATATAATACTAATGAAAGAAATTGGAGACATCTTAAACAAATAAAATGATATCTTGTGTTCCTGACTGAAAAAATCAATATTGTTACAATGTCTATGCTACCCAATGTAATCTACAAATTCAATGCACCTCTGTCAAAATTCCAATGACATTTTTCACAAAAGTAGAAAAAATATATTAAAATTTACATTGAACCCCAAAAGATGCTGAATAGCCAAAGAAATCTTAAGAAAAACAAATAAAATTAAAAGAATCAGAAACATACTAGGTTACCTAAAAGTCTATTACAAAGCTACAGTGGTCAAAACAGTATGACACTGGTACAAAACAGACATATAGATCAATGGAACAGAATAGAGAGCCCAGAAATAATCCCAATCATACAAAGTCAACTAATTTTCAACAAAGGCACCAAGAAAACACTATTTTGGGAAAGGATACTCTATTCAATAAATGACACTGGAAAAACTTGATATCCATGTGCAAAAGGATAAAATTGGATTTTGTTCTATACCATACACAAAATATACTCAAAATGGACTACAGACCTAAACATAAGACCAGAAAATTTAAAACCCCTGGAAGAAAATATAAGGGAAAATTCGTTGACCCTGCTTTGGCAATGATTTCTTGGGTAAAACACTAAAAGCACAGGCAAGAAAAACAAAAATAAATAAGTGAGACTATATCTCACTTATTTATTGTGCAAACTAAAGCTTCTGCACAGCAAAGGAAACAATCATCAACAAAATGGAAAGGCAGCCTACAGATTGAGAGAAAATGTCAGTGAGCCATAAGACTAAGAAAGGGATAATATCCAAAATACATAAAAAAAACTTACACAACTTAGTGGCAAAAAAAAAAAAAAAAAAAAAAAAAAACCTGAAAAAACATTTCTCCAAAATGACATAAAAATGCCCAACAGGTATATAAAGAGGCATGTTCAATATCAATCATCAGATAAATACAAATTAAAACCATATGAAATATCATCTCACACCTTCTAGGATGGCTTTTATTAAAAAAATAAAATAAAATAATTAGTCATTTTCAGTGAGAGTATGAAGAAAAAGGACCCCTTGTATACTGATCATGGGAATTTAGATGTGTGCAGTCACTGTGGAAAAAAGTCTGGAGTTCCCGAAAAAATTACAAGTTAACTACGAGATGATCTTGCAATCTCTTTCTGGGTATATACTTAAAGGAAATGAAATCACCACCTTGTAAAGCTATCTGCAGATATAGTCCAGATAGGGAAACTACAGAGCTGTTCATTAACAGATGAATGGATAAAATATGTTTTTTTATATACACACACACACACACACACATATATATATACACACACACACACATATAGATATATACACAGACACATGCACTAGAATACTATTCAACCTTAAAAAAAGGAGACCATGGCATTCACAACAACATGGATGAAACTAAAGGGCATTATGCTAAAGGTAACATGCCAGACACATTAAGAAAAATACTGCATGATTTTACTTACGTGTGGAATCTGGAAAAAAAAAAAAGTAAAATTGAACATATAGAAACACAGTAAAATGGTAGTTGCAGGGAGGAGAAGAGGAATGGAAAGACATAGATCAAAGGGTTTAAAGATGCAGTTATGTAGGATAAATAAATTTAGAGGCCTGATTTGCAACATAAGGACTAGAATTAATAACATTGTATTGTATACTGGTAATTTACCAAGAGAGAATTTGGTTACTCTCACTAAAGAAAAACAGAAAGAGAGAACAAGAGAAAGAGAGGAAGGAATGAAGGAAGGAAGGAAGGAAGGAAGGAAGGAAGGAAGGAAGGAAGGAAGGAAGGAAGGAAGGAAGGAAGGAAGGAAAAGATTAAACTTTTCTATTTTTCATCTTTGGATGAATAAAAATATAATTTTTGTTTCCTACTTAACCTAATGTCTAAACTATTCGCTAATTAGCTAAGTATTTTGTTGTTCAAGATACAATAAAATGATTGAAATATAGGTCTTAGACATAAAACAAAACAAAACTCAGAATATTGGCCAAACTATTATATAATCAAGTGTACCTTTTCAGGGAAATGTTTCCCTAAATAAGAAGACAGTTATAGTATTTGTAGCAGCATATTTAAAAGCATAAATATTTTTCTTTAAACCCAGAATCATGCCCTACAATGTCTTTCAGAATTGCCATGTTAACTATTGTTTGGGATAATTAGTTGACACATACACAGTTCTGTGCAGTGTAATCACAGATGAACAGCTTCGGCAGTATTACAAAGACTTTGAAACATCCATGGGAAAATAATAAAAGACTTGAAACTGGAATAGATTCAACAGGCTCTTTGCAGTTAACCTTTAAAAATGACATTTGAAGCTATTGAAAAGAACCAGTACAGTAGTTTAAGAAAAACGTGTCATTATGAAATGTTACTCTAAAAAATGATCGTGGTTGAATTAGTTTTTCTATCCAGAATATGTACATATTCGTATCTTGCAAAAGATTGAAGAGTATTACTTTTCTGAAAGTGAAATGTACAAAATAGTTTCTTGTTTATTTTAATGAAAAGCAAAAATGATACAGAAGCAATCACTTCTTTTATTAATATTTCTCTATATGCATTTTATTTCATAATTTTTCCTGAGTGCTATATTTGCTTATTTGAGGTGCCAAAAGTGTACATAATCAAGAATGCTAAAAGGTAACAACATCAGATTGACTTACTATTTTAACTGGTTTTGATGAATTAGAACTGTTTTTCCTGTTATTTTGAAATTATCCAATTTTTTAAGAAACAAGAACTTACAAAATAACATAAGATAATTCTGTACCAATAAAACAAAAATAGAGTTTATATACATGGTATAGGAATGACAGGAATTTTGACAAAATATTAGTTTAAAACTTTAGAAATTCTCAGTCATCTTTGCCTTGGAAATAATTTGCCTTGTAGTACTGAAGAGATGTAAGAGAAAACCAGACTCTAAAGCATAAGAACAGATAAACTATATATATGTATATATATTCAATAATATGTATATCCAAGAATACATATATATTTTTGAAATCTCTTTGTTAAATATTTTGTATTAAAGAAAACAAGTAATATTCTTTTATGCACTTGAATAATCTATTATCTACATGAAAAACAAGAAACTTTGAGAGGGTGATTATCTTTGCCATAGCCTTGCTGCCATTGTTTGATTCTGCTTACATTCTCCTATATCCACAGGTATAGCCTTATCATTTGAAACACTAATGCTATATGAAAAGTGAAGGGACACAGAAATGTTTCCTAGCAACTCCTGGGAGTCTTCTAAAGTAAGTCAGTTAAAACCACATAGTACGTGCAACGGGTGTAGAGTACAAAGCTCAATTGCAGATTTTCAGATTCTCAATGTAAAACACAACAACCTTCAATAGGAGCCAAATTGCTCAGGAAAGAAATCTCATCAGAACCTTGGCAGTTTAACTATTATTTAAATAATCCTGCTTGAATTCCACTGAATTTGTAGAAGTCCAAGTACCAGAACCAAAGTGGCAGAGTGCAACATGAGAGTTAATGAATGAGTGTGGGCTTTGAGAAGTGTTTTATGTTGGCCCACTCCACACACACAGACACAGACACACACACACACACACACACGTATTATCTTCACTGGAAAAAGTGCAAAATTACTAGTGGGATACATTGTTTTGATATTTGATTAATAAGTTTCCTGTTTTCACAATATACAAATTATTTTATGAACACAAAATATGGTTAAAAGATATTTTCATTGAAATATTAAATTATTAAATGTTAAATCACTGGGAGAACTCCTCATTCCCTTAAGCTCCTTATAGTACAATAATGAGTAACATTTGTATGGCATATAGCATTTGATAAAGTACTTTGCTTCTGCTTTCATTTTATATTTACAAAAACTTTCTGAGGTAGTGATTATCAACCCCATTTCACAGATGTGAGAACTGATTTTAAGGAAAAGGTTAAATGGTTCATTAAATGCTACTTTGCAAATAAGTGGTTGAACCAGAATTCCAGATACAATGGTGTAACTACAAAGAATTTTCTCCTTGTCTTCGTATCAATATCTCACCAATTGTCACAGAAACATTTTAAATGAGTCTTTTAAAAGATGTACTTGTCTTTTGACTTATGATCAATGAATGATTAGAAGTTGAAAGAGGAAGAATTTCTATTAAGTGAAGACTGCCTTAATAAAACTTTGAAAAATTTTGTTCTCAAGACACTAAAAAAAGATTCTTAGAAGTAATTATAAGTAAATATCATTTTGTGTATTTCTTATTCTGTTCTCACCTACTTAAAAGAGAGAGAGAAATTTTCAAGGCTCACAAAAAGCAATAAGCCAGGGCAGAAATAGCAGCAAATATTTAGATTAAAGATAGTTGGTTCAATCCAGTAGAGTGATAGCTTAATTTTTCTGGAAACCCAGGAAAAAAAACCATTTTGTGATGCATGCGTTGGCACATGCCTATAATCCCAACTTCTCAGGAGGCTGAGGAAGAAGGATCACTTGAGCCCAAGAGCTCTAGATGGGCCTGGGCAACATAGTTAGACCCCCTCTCTATAAAATAAGAAAACAAAAATCCATTTCACAAACATGTAACTACTAGGTACTATTGTATACAATGCTTTTACTTTCTAATACAGAAAGCATATTACTAATCAGAAGAATTCCACACTTTAGGTGAAATCAAAACGTTTTTTAGCTTCACTAAACTTTTCCTCCTTGATAAACAGCAGGTAATAATTCAACTCCTCTAATTTGTTTTCAGAAGTTGAAAAGGGAAATTCGGAAATTCTTCTATAAGCAACCAAATTATATTCAAACATATTATAATTAGCATGACTGCTAAGAGAGGGTATTATATTGGAGGAAAATAGCTAATTCTTATCAATAGCTATTACATTTATTAAATACTTGTCCAGACTTCTAAACGTTTACTTATGTAAAAGTTATTCGCTGCAGAAATGAGAAATAAAATGCCCACAATAGAATAAAATGAAATAAACATTTAAAATAGTTAATTCTTCCATTTTTATGAATGTCTTGCACCTTACTGTCTAGAGTGTTAATGCTGATTAAAGGTGTGTGAGAGAAGATACGAGGTCAAAGTGATGAGGAGTAGCAGTGAGTAGAGTGATTCATGACTAGATCATTCTTGCTTTTAATTTTGGTTTGAGCAATCAATGTTACAGTGAAGATGACAAAATTTCCCATTGGACTGATTGATAGATTAGTTTTTTAATTTATCATTTATTTATCTATTCGTTTATTTCAAAATCAGGAAAAACTTAAGTTTTACAGATCATATTTACTCTGAAGTATAACAATAAAAAAAATCAGGATTTAAGTAAGAAGAAACTTCAGGTGAATAGATTATTGTAACTATCACAATAGGAAGAATATACAAATTAACCATATCAGCAAGTATATCAAAAGTTAGGTAGAAAAGTGTTTTTCTTTTATAAAGAGAACAAAAAAGTCTAGGAAAAATATGTTGTGGGGAAGTGAGATGAAAGGGATCACAGGTTGAAGGTGGCAGTGATAGAGTAGTGTATCAGAGAAAGAAGCTAGCTTATTCTTGGAGGGTCTGTTAAGGAGAGGTTTGTATACAGTCTCAAGCTTGTGGTCAAAGTTTAGAGGCCTGTGGGAAGCAGAGAAACTTAACTAAAGTTTGGCTAAGAAGCATTCTGTTCCTACTGATTAGTCAGGAAAAAAAACAGTTGAGTTAATCACTTACTAGGAATTTAAAGGGTCTGTGCCTGGTCTTTTCATAAGTAAACAAGGGAGCATTCTTGAATCCTTATCTAAGTCATATGGGGAAAGCTGTTTCTTTGTAATAAGTAGCTTCCTGGAACACAAAATGATGAGACAGTTTCTTTATCACTCCTTTATGGGATCACAGGGATAAAATTAAACACTGCCAAGTACTTTTTCTCAATTAGCTAATATTTGACTTTTTTTTTTTTTTACCATCATTTGTCCTCTGAAATTTAAATATTATAAATACTCAGCTTTGAAAAGTTCTGTTTTATTTTCTAAAGGCTTTAGAGAAGTACTGCCCTAGGTACTCTGTCTTTGACACTTGGCTTACGGGAGCTTTTATATCATTTTTGAAAAGGACAGGAAAGCAAATGAGGCTTTGAAAATGCTCCAGTGCAGTTCAATAACTGGCTGGTTGCAGGCTCACTTGTGATCTTATGGATGTTGCATGGGTATAGTCCTAAATATTCACTAAATGTAGCACATTCACAATGTTTAAATCCATAACTCATTAAGGATTACTTGCTTCTGAACAATAAAGAATTCCTTATTAATGTCTGTGACTTATTGATTGTTGGTAATGTGAAGAAACAAAAATTTGCTAAAAGCAAAACACCTACTTTCTGGTTAAAAAAAATAAACATTATAAAATCTGCATTTTATGACAATTGCCTACTTTAATAATTTATTTGTAACATTGGTAATCTATTACCCTCTATGGAGTGAAATTAAGCACACTGTATATATTATGTACCTTATTTAAACTTTGCAAAGATTGAATTTAGTTTATTTCCTCTTATGTCTGTCCTTGTAAATTATAGACTAGGCATCAATTTGATGGGTAGAATGGCAAATGTGCTTGATAAGATACCCTAAGTAAAATAAAATACATGTAAACCATAGAATTTTAAAAATTAAAATAAGGATAATGTTTTGGTATGAAAAATCCTTTCCCTAGGAGTTTCTACACCTTTAAATTTATTTATTAGCACCTCTGATTTCAGCTCCTTTTCTTCTCTCAGATGAGTTAAAAGTAATTTGCCCCATTTACATTCTTTGCATTTGCTCACCACTTTCAGAAGACTAAAACATTTCTTGTTTGTAATTTTTTTCTGCCCACTAAGTAGACCAATGAGACACAGAGGACACAAATTAAAAACTGTCATATATCATAAGTCTAATTTATTCATTTCTTTCCAGAGCAAAAGTCTAAATCATAACATACTTCATGAGGACTAGTGCATGTAAATAACTGAGCAGAGCTTTACATACACTGTAAGAGATCAATAAGTGATAGACGTTATTCATATCACCACAAATCCGTGAAATAATAATATCTGAATTTTACGTAGGGAGAAACTGAAGCATCTGAGGTTCCACTGGTAGTAAATGACAGAAACAAGATCTGCATCTGTGCCTGTCTGTTCTCACAGACTTAACATCATAACTACTATAAAATACTGTAAAAATGTTTGACCAGATGGTTCTTGCAAGCCGGAGGGATAAGCGGCCAAAATATGCCTGCTTCAGGTAAACATCTGTTTAGTTGAGTTTATATCATTGTTTAGTAGTGATGCATATAATTCACATAGTATAAATTTAATTAGCCAAAATAAGTTCTTTGTTTAAAAAAATTCCAATGAAGCATGCCTACCCAGAATAAAAGTACTGGTACCTATGAATAATATATTAATTTCATTCATTTTCCATTGCTTTTCCAACCTGAGATTATGTTACAAAAAAGGAATCATAACAAGTAAATGATAGAAAAAGTTATCTTTATAAGAGCTATCTTTTTTGTTCAACAAAAGATTGAAAACATTAAAATCTTATATAATCTATAAATCAAAATCAATGTGCCTGCCAAAAATCCAAAGACCTTCACTGTTTCTACACTAATCCCTCAATTTATTTACCTGAATTTTCTTCAAGCACTGTCAAAAACCACATCACACTAGCTAATGATCTCATAATTTGCACCCTGCAAATAGGCACCAGCATGCTTGCCCCATCATTTACCTTTCGCAATGCTTTTCCAGATTAACTCTGTACTCCTTTGCAGAATTTTGAAAATTTTTTTTTAGTTGAGTAAAATCCCCACTCATCCCAAGAAATGAAAAATGTTATTAAATTCTGATGTCTAAGAATATTTACTTAATGATGATATATAAATTCTATATATGTCTTTATATTTTCTATTTGATTATTTATCAATAAATGCATTTTGGAAATATCAAAAAGGTAAATAATATCAATAAATTTAAAATTTGATAATGAATAATCTCCTTGAAAAAAAACTTACTGAATTGATCAAGAATAAAACACTATTTCTAAATAGAACCTTTTAAAAATCTCCATGAAAACAAACAAAAATAAACAAATACTTCACGATGAGGTTTAATTCACCATTCAGCTACACGAAATGATACCAATTTCACAAACCTTGCAAGAATTAAAAGGAGGAAAGATTTTTCCATTTTTATTAAGCAGAAGACCTTGATCTAAGCTGTTAAACAAAAGCACACGATCTTATTCAATACACATATTTAAAAAAACCTTTAACAGAATATTACAGAACAAATACCAACTGTAATAGGAAGAATAATAAAGAGAAAAATACCATTACAACTGATTCAAGTTACTCCAGTAAATACAGTTAATTTAACATTTAAATAAAATAAAATCATGTAATTAAAAATGAATGTAATACAATACAAAATATTTGATTACAGTAATATATTAATTAAAAATAGCATTTTAAAGAGATTGAACAAAAATTTTGGATAAATTGCTTGAACAACTACAAAATAATGAAGACTGTAATAAAATCTAATAAGGGTAACTACATATGAACTACAGAAAAAAATTAAGTGTACTACTTAATGATAAAAAGTTACAAGAATCACATTCAATATCAACAATAAAAGATCTCCTATCACAGTTTATTTTCTTGAACTGTAACAGTATAATAAAAAATATTTAAGATTGTGTTAGAATTGTAAAGAAAGAAACTATTATTTATAGATATATAATTATATACAAAAAAATACAAAACAATTTTCAAACAAATTATTTATTTAACAAGTCAATTTAGCTGGCATTGCATACAAGACAGCAATCAAATGTTGTATTTTATATGTAATATGAGCAATATCAAAATACAAAATATCCAGGGAACTACAAAAATAGATCTTATGACTCTATTAATAAGTATTTTTTTAAAAAATACATTTTCATCAAATGAAAAATTTAATATTGCTAAGTTTCTACATTTCTCTAAATTGATCTAAAGTTTTAATTTAACACAGCTGATTTTAAAATTTATATGGACAATAAAATGAACAAAAATAGCCAAGACACTCTTGAAGAATAACAAGGTTGAGGAAATTGTTCCAGTTATCAAAACTTACTATAATGCTATAGTAATCAAGACATGGTGGTTTTGATGCAAAGATAGACAAATAGCAGAGCAGGATAGACTAAAGAGGCAGAAACCCACACATCTGCTGGAAATTTGTATAATTAATTTATGACAAGTAGCTACAAGAGTGGGTAGAGGAAAGTGTTTTCAGTCAACTGTGCTGAGTTGACTGTTCTATTCAATATCTACAGTCAAAAATATGAAACTTGACCTGTACCTTGTACCCTAAACAAAAATCAATGCTGTGTGGATTGTGGATATCAATGGTAAATGGCAAAGATAAACTGTCAAATATTAAAAGCAAAATAATAAAGATGATATTATAAGAGAAAATCTTCATGACCTTAAAGTGTTCTTAAATAGGATAACAAGAAACTGACATTTAAATTACGGCGTTAAAATTAAGAAATTCTGAGCATTAAATTATGGATTAAGAGTAGTGAAAAGCCAGCCACAAAGGGAAATATATTTGCAACATAAATGAGCAACAAGAGATCATTTTCTTTTATGTTTAAATACATTCAAAATAAATAATAAGATTGAGTGCAGTGACTCATTCCTGTAATCCTAATATTTTGG
Source organism: Rhinopithecus bieti (assembly GCF_001698545.2). Classification (NCBI taxonomy): domain Eukaryota; kingdom Metazoa; phylum Chordata; class Mammalia; order Primates; family Cercopithecidae; genus Rhinopithecus; species Rhinopithecus bieti. Next base: position 346,423 of record NW_016803926.1, read on the forward strand.
GAAGCTGAGGCAGGTGGATAGTTTGAACTCAAGAGTTCAAGACCAGCCTGGGCAACATAGTGAAACCCCATCTCTACAAAAAATTCAATAGTTAGCCAGCTGTGGAGGCTCAGATCTGTAGTACTAGTTACCTAGGAAGCTGAGGTCCAGGGATCACCTGAACTTGGGAAGTCAAGGCTGCAGTGACCCTTGATTGTGCCACTGCACTCTAGCCTGAGCAACAGAGTGAGATTCTGTCTGAAATAAGTAAATAACAAGCAATAACTTTTTGCAAATTGAAAAAACAGACAAACCAAGAGAAAATTAGACTCATTGGATGCTTCATGAAATGTGGTGACTAAAGGACTAATAAACATATAAAATGATCTCAAGCTTACTACTAACATGGGAAATAAAAATAAAAATTAAAATACAGACACTATTTCCATGATCAGCAGAATGAATAAAGTGAAAAGACTGATAACAACCTGATGTTGGTGAACATGTGAAGCAAGAAGAATTATCAATGCAATACTGTCACTGTCCATACTATTGCAAATACTGCTAAAAACTGGAATTATGTATTAACTTTGATGATATGTGTAACCTATAATCAAATAATTCCACTCTTAGTCACATACCCACCAGACAAACATCCACATACGTACCAAGGGTCACACACAGGTATGTTCATAGTCCCATTTTACATAATAGCTAAACTCTAGAAATGCCTAAATTTCAGAATTGTCAAACAGATCAATAAATTGTACATACTGTGTAGTGATAAAATTGAAAAGTAAATTACATAGGGCAATATGAATTCTTTAAATAATGTTCTACAACAAGGTTGACACATAAGGATATCTAGTATTTTATTTGATCCTATTTAAATAAACTTTTTAAATATGGAACATAACTTAAGGTATTAGAAGCATAAGGGTATCAACATGTGGTCCAGAAGTAGATAAACATATTTAGGAGAGGCACAGGGAGGGATCTGACACCCAAATTTTTATCCTTTACATGGTAGTGGTCCATGTTGGTTTATTTTGTCACAATTCAGCCAGCTATATATTTATGCTGTTTGTTCTTTTACTCTATGAATTATGCTTCATAATAGTTTTTAAAATCATGTACCATGTAAATATCAAAAGTTGCTAAAATATTAAAAGGCATTTAAATATATCCTGGCTACTATGTGTTACGATTTTTTTTTGTTCTTGTGCCACAGATGAGAATGCAGAATCTGGTGAAGAGAGGTAACAGGAAACACCTTTATGCTTGCTGTATTTTTCACTTGTTTGTCTGATTGGTAAGTTTGTTCGGTTTCTACTTTTGTTAAGGGAGGATAATAATCCTTGACTTTTCTAGTTCTGACTAGATTTATTCAACTCTTGGATTCTGGCATTAGGCTATCTGAATTGAAATGCTGGAATTGCCTCTAACTAATTTTGTGACCTGCTGCAAGAAACTTATAATCTCTATGGACTTTATTTTACTATATGAAATGTAAATAATAATGGTTACTGTTGGTTGTGGAGAACAAATGTTGTATACATGTGCATTTTGCAGAATTCTTGGTTCATAGGAAGTTTTTTAAAAGTCTGTTTTTATTACTTTTTACATTTTCTACTACTTTTTTAAATTTCAGGCACTTCAGTGGACCTCAATTCATCAACTCTTCCACAAGAGCACACTTACTTTCTGACACTGACCTCAATCTTCTTTTGCTTTGTTAGAGAATAATTATAGCCTCATATGTAGAAGCAGGGCTCTAAAGTCACACTGCTAAGAGTACCAATCTTGTGACTGCTGCTGAAAATCCTATGACTCTATGCAAATAATTAACTTGCACTTGCTTAATATTGTCTTGTCAAACTTTTCATTCAGTAAGGTTTTAAAATATTAACTAATCTGTTTATTTGGAATATGCAAAATATCATGAAACAAAACAAAATGTCAGAATCAAAAGACAATGCAGAATATTACCTTATGGAAGGAAGTAATTAATAATACAAATGTGTTTTACTCGTTCAATAATATTCTAGTTTCTTCATTTGAAGCAAGAAAAAAATAATAGCCAAACTGAAGTAATTCAGGTTGTTTAAATTTGTTTTAGACTCTTTTAGTTTGCTAGGCCTGCTGTTACAAAGTAGTACAAATTGGGTGGTTTAAACAACAGAAATTTATTATCTCACACTTTTCAAGGCCAAGAAGTCCATTATAAAGTTCTTATTAGGGTTGATTTCTTCTGAAAACTATGAGAGAGACTCTGATACATGTTTTTACCCTGGTGTCTTAGTCCATTGCTTCTGCTAAAATCTGTGAGACATAAACAATATAAATTTATTTATCACAGTTATTAAATAAATTTCTTAACTAAAGAAATTTATTTCTTTCCCAATTCTTACGGAACCAGGAAGTTCCAGATTAAAGCTCCAGAATATTCAGTGTCTTGTGAGGGTCTGGTCTCTGCTTCCAAGATGGCGCCCTTACAATTTTTTTTAAGTTCAACTTTTATTTTTAGAAACAGAGAGTACGTGTACAGATTTATTAAAGGAGATATTGTATAATGCTGTGTTTTGCGGTACGATCAATCTTATTACCCAAGTAGTGAGCATAGTGTCCAATAGTTTGTTTTTCAGCCCTTGCTCCCTCTCTCTCTACTCTAGTAGTCCCTAGTTTCTATTGTTCCCATCTTTATGTCCGTGTGTACATACCGTTTAGTTCCCACTTGTACACAAGAAGATGTAATATTTGGTTTTCTGTTTCTGTGTTAATTCCCTTAGGAGAACAGCCTCCAGCTTCATCCATGTTGCTGCTAAGGACATATTTTTTTCATTTTATGGCTATATACTATTCCATAGTATATATGTACCACATTTTCTTTTTCCAACACACCATTGATGGGCACCTAGGTTCATTTCATGTCTTTGCTATTGTGAATAGTGATGCAATGAACTTACAAGTGCATGTATCTTTTTGACAGAATGATTTATTTTCCTTTGGGTATACACCCAGTAATGGGATTGCTGGAGAGAAAGATACTTCTATTTTTAGTTGTTTGAGCAATCTCTAAACTCTTTCTACAGTGGCTAAACTAATTTACATTCTAACCAATAGTCTTTAAATCATTTTTTTATCCACAGCCTTGCCAGCATATGCAGTTTTTTGACCTTTCCATAATAGTTGTTCTCAGTGGTGTGAAATTGTATCTCATTGTGGTTTTCATTTGCATGTATTTAGTGATTAGTGATGTGAAGCATTTCTTCCTATGTTTGTTGATCGTTTGTATGTCTTCTTTTGAGAAGTGTCTTTTCGTGTTTTTACCTGCTTTTTATTTATTTTTTATTTATTTTTTATTTTTTTAATTAATTTATTTTTTTTTTGAGACGGAGTCTTGCTCTGCCGCCCAGGCTGGAGTGCAGTGGCCGGATCTCAGCTCACTGCAAGCTCCGCCTCCCGGGTTCACGCCATTCTCCTGTCTCAGCCTCCCGAGTAGCTGGGACTACAGGCGCCCGCCTCGTCGCCCGGCTAGTTTTTTGTATTTTTTAGTAGAGACGGGGTTTCACCGTATTAGCCAGGATGGTCTCGATCTCCTGACCTCATGATCCGCCCGTCTCGGCCTCCCAAAGTGCTGGGATTACAGGCTTGAGCCACCGCGCCCGGCCTTACTTGCTTTTTAATGGGGTTATTTGTTTTTTGCTTGTTAGATTATTTAAGTTCTGTATAGATTCTGGGTATTAAATGTCAAATGCATAGTTGCAAATACTTTCTCCCATTCTGTAGGTTGTCTGTTTACTCTGTTAATAGTTTATTTTACTGTTTAAAAGTCCTTTAATTTAATTTGGTCCCACTTGTCAATTGTCATTTTTATTGCAATTGCTTTTGAGTACTTATTCATAAATTCTTTCCCAAACTCAATGTTCCGAATAGTGTTTCCTAGGTTTTATTTTAGGATTCTTATGGTTTAAGGTCTTATATTTAAATTATTGATCCATCTTGTGTTAATTTCTGTATACAGTGAAAGGTACGGGTCCAGTTTCATTCTGTAATGGCTAGCTAGCTATTTCAGCACCATTTATTGAATAGAGAGTTCTTTCCCCATTGCTTATTTTTGTCAACTTTCTTGATGGTCAGATGGCTACAGGTGTGTGGCATTATTTCTGGGCTCTCTATTCCATCTTGTTGGTCTAAATGTCTGTTTGTGTACCAGTACCATACTGTTTTGGTTACTGTAGTCTTTTTTTTTTTTTTTTTTTTGAGACAGAGTCTTGTTCTGTCACCCAGACTGGAGTGCAGTGGCGCGATCTCAGCTCACTGTAAGCTCCACCTCCTGGGTTCATGCCATTCTCCTACCTCAGCCTCCTGAGTAGCCGGGATTACAGGCACCCGCCACTACGCCCGGCTAATGTTTTATATTTTTAGTAGAAACGGGGTTTCACTTGTGTAGCCAGTATGGTCTCGATCTCCTGACCTCGTGATCCACCTGCCGTGGCCTCCCAAAGTGCTGGGATTACAGGCGTGAGCCACCGTGCCCGGTCGGTTACTGTAGTCTTATAGTATACTTTGAAGACAGATGATGTGAGGCCACCAACTGTGTTCTTTTTGCTTAGGATTGCTTTGGCTATTTGGGGTCTTTTTTGGTTCCACATAAAATTTAGAATAGATTTTCTAATTCTATGAGAAAGTGCTAGCCAGAACAGTCAGGCAAGAAATAAGAGAAAGAAATAAAAGTCAGATATAGACCAATGAAACAGAACAGAGCCCTCAGAAATAAAACCACACATCTACAGCCATTTGATCTTTGACAAACCTGTCAAAAACAAGAAATGGGGAAAGGATTCCCTATTTAATAAATGGTGCTGGGAAAATTGGTTAGCCATAAGTAGAAAGCTGAAACTGGAACCTTTCCTTACTCCTTAAATGAAAATTAATTCAACATGGATTAGAGACTTAGATATTAGACCTAATATCATCAAAACCCTAGAAGAAAAACTAGGTAATACCATTCAGGACATAGGCATGGGCAAGGACTTCATGTCTAAAACACCAAAAGCAATGGCAGCAAAAGCCAAAATTGACAAATGGGATCTAATTAAACTAAAAAGCTTCTGCACAGCAAAAGAAACTACCATCAGAGTGAACAGGCAACCTA
>NW_016803926.1:351641-367873 GCF_001698545.2 Rhinopithecus bieti
TGGCAAAGACTTGGAATCAACCCATATGTCCATCTGTGACAGACTGGATTAAGAAAATGTGGCACATATACACCATGGAATACTATGCAGCCATAAAAAAGGATGAGTTCCTGTCCTTTGTAAGGACATGGATGCACCTGGAAACCATCATTCTCAGCAAGCTATCACAAGAACAGAAAACCAAACACCGCATGTTCTCACTCATAGGTGGGAATTGAACAATGAGATCACCTGGACATGGGAAGGGGAACATCACACACAGGGGCCTATTATGGGGAGGGGGGAGGGGGGAGGGATGACATTGGGAGTTATACCTGATGTAAATGACAAGTTGATGGGTGCTGACGAGTTGATGGGTGCAGCACACAAACATGGCACATGTATACATATGTAACAAACCTGCACGTTGTGCACATGTACCCTAGAATTTAAAGTATAATTAAAAGAAAAGAAAGAAAGAAAGAAAGAAAAGTTGTCCAGATAGAGGCAGAAGAAGTAAGATTATCCCTCTTCATTGACAGTATGATTCTCTTCCTAGAACACCCTAAAGACTCCAAAAAAAAGGCCCCTAGCAACTTCTAGGGAAAACATATGGTGTATCATCACATGACAGAAGGGACAGACAGGCAAAAGGGTCTAGCTAGTTTCCTCCAGTCCTTTTATAAGGTTGAGGAGCCCTTATAACTTAACCACCTACTAAAGTTCCTACCTTTGAAAACTATGACACTGGAAATTAAGTTTCAGCATATGAATTTAGGGGGACACATTCAAACCATTGCACCCATCTTCTGGTGGTTTTCTGGCAATCTTTGGTGATCCTTGGCTTTTAGAAACATCAATTTTTGTGTTTATCTTCACATGGTATTTTCCCCTGTTTTGTGTGTTGCTGTGTTCAAATCTCCTTTGTTTTCTTTTTTATAAGGATACCAGTCATATCAGGTTAGGGCCCAGCCTGGTGATCTCACTTTAGTTAATTACATCTGCAGTGACCCTATTTCCAAATAAGATCAGACTGTGAAGTACTAGAAATTAGCATTTCAACATATGAATTGTGGGTAGGGGGAGACACACAATTTAATCTAAATGTAGCCCTCTTATTTTTTTTTTCCTTTCACAAGCACTCATTGTTTTACACTGGATTGAAATGTTTGAGCACAAAAACACAGAGCAAAGATTATATGGTAGGTTTTAATTAGGCAATGACAAAATGCAGGTCATGATTTCAAAAGATGAATTGAAGTGGAAAAATGAAAGTCAAGAAAGGCTATCATCAATGTGATAATAAAAGCTAACAGAAGTTGGAAGTAATAAGTTTTCCATTTTGATAGAAAATTAAAACAAAAGAGAATATCTTTAAAAACTAATATAATTATTTTTAAAAATTGCAGATATAATAAAGGTGACTGCTTACTCAGCAAGCAGATTGTGTGATTTCTTTTTTTCAGATTCTAAGTAAAGAGATAGTAGAAAAAAGATTAGAGCCTGGTAAATCTGGACAAGTTTTATTGGAACTTAAATGAGCAAATCTCTGGGAGATTGCATCATCAGAGCCAAATCTAACAGGATGCGCAGAATGTTTTTTTCTATATTTTTATTGCTTGCTCCCTCAGATTTCCTGACTTTTATCCAAAGTTCACCATATCAGAGTGGACTTCCATATCTAAAATCATACACATTACTATGTTTAGTAGCTTTTTATCTCCATTAGAATGAAAATGAAATTACATTAATCTATTCCGTTCACTCTTGTATATTAATCACCTACAGAGCATCTAGAAACCAGCAAGTGTCTGCAGTATTTGTTGAAGGAGTGGGCTTTGTGACACAGTACGGTCTAAAATGTATGGTCTAGAATGTATGCATCAATAATGTTCACACTGAGGACTGCACACTGATGGGCAGAAATCCATGTTTTACCTTTGTTTTCTTGTCATTAGTTATAGTCTCTCATATTTTCTTAACTTTTTATTATTCTATTTTCTCTCTTACTTATTCATCCTTTCTTTCTCTTTCCTTCTCTTTTTCTTTTCTGTGTTTTGATTCGCTCCCTGCTACTTTACAATCTCTTTTTCTTTCTCTTTTGGGTGTTTTATTTTTTATTTATTTATTTATTTATTTTACTTTTTGAATATCATAAATGTCTTAAAACACATATCTCATTAGTAAGTTATCTTCTCTTTGGAAGGTTAGTCCAGAGGTATAAATAAAATCAGTTTAACTCAACAAGGAGAAGTACATGTAGCAGTTACAAGCAGAATACTCAGTGTCATATTCTGGCTTATGGTAGCTGCACATCTTTAACAATGATTATATTACATTGAGCATCAATTTATTCAAGTATAGAGCAAAGATAATGTTACTATCTTATGCAGTTATTATGAAGATTGTGAGTTAATGAATTCCTGCTTACTTGTGAATCATTTTCTGATACCATAGAGAACTTTCAAATGATGTTAGCAATTGCTATATGAAGGTTTAGATAGAATAGAGAGTGAAAAATTAGCCAAATTCATAAACCTTAATTAATTTGATGATTGAAGGACCATCCTTTCAATAAACAGAAAATACAGAAGGTGATTACAAATCAGTGGTATTATAAGTACAGTTTCTATAAGGAAGAGACGTGCAGTTCTGATGCTTATATTCTCTGGTGTACTGCTGGACATACATTATCAAGTGGTCTCACTTGGCTTATGTTTATTTTGCCTGTTCCTGTGTTGGTTCCACCAAACTTTCCAAATCAGTCACCAAATTATTTAAGCCATACTAATTTAATCAAATATTGCATTTTTATATAATTTTTTATTGAATATATAAAAACTTTTCCTAAAATAATTTATATAAAAGAGTAGCCTATTTAAGCAAAGTAGAGTTTATGAATATACATTTTCACTTGTGAAATTAAAATTCATTTTATATTCTAGGAATATATAATTACCTAGCATGTAAACTCATCCATGGCTCATACAGTATTATGAAATAAAACTTCAAATGTGAAACATTATTTTAAAATAACAATACAGATATAAGGAAAATATTATAAGATTGCCCAACAGAAATTTCTGCAGTGATGGAAATGTTCTATATATGCTCTGTTCAGTTTGGTAGCTATTAGTCATATGTGACTATTGAGCACTTGAAATGTGGCTTAAGAATCTGAAGAACTAAATCTTTGATTTTATGTAATTTTAGTTAATTTATATTTAAATTTAGTCACATATGATTAGTGGCTACTGTATTTAACAACACACATTTATAACATCAAATTTATAAGGGAAAGTCCCTTAAGTGGTGTTTGTAGTGATGATTTGGTTTTATATTTATTTCATATTGTCTCATGATATATAATCTTTTATTGAATGACAAGCTTATCTTATAGTGATCTGCTATGTTTCTTGAAATCTGTGGACAACCTTAGTGTAAATATTGTTTTAGAGTCAGTTTAACTACATCAATCCAATTTTACTTTCTTAATAATTATAACTGCAATAATTAATTTTCCAAATCAATCAACAAATCTGATTGAGAGTATGTTATTTCTTCACAGCCACATATTCATATACATTTTTAAGTTCCAATAACCCCATTTTATCTATGTTTCATATTGAAAGTCCATTGTATCAAATAAAATTAATAGTAAGCAAAAATAATGTATTTTAATCCATTTTAGCTTAATTAATTATTCAAAGAAAAAAATCACAAAAACTTAATTATTAATATGCTTTTTTTTTACAGAGTAATTTACAAAATATATTTCAGGATAATTACTTCATCACTAAAGGGATGCATTATAAGTGAGCATGTATCATTCAAATACTTTGATCACCTTGTTCAGTACGTAAGTTTATGCAGTATTGCATCATGTTATTAAAAATGAACAATTGTTGAGTAAGTGAATAAATTCATTACAACTTAGAAAAAAGAAAATACATAAATTTATTATCATAGAAAAATTAAAACAAATAAATTTGCAAATGAAGATAGACATAGGAAAGCATGGAACAAGATGATGAAATGGATAATTATTGGGCCACATTAAATGGAATGTAGTCAAGGTCTTTGAGTTTATAGTCCCAGGCTAAAAAAAGAGATATTCTTCTTTTCTTTATTTTTTCAATTAAAAATGTTAATGCTATGTTTAACTATGATTTACAATGTTAATATTAATCTCAGTGGGAACTTTCCCATTGAGACATAAACACATAAAACTTTGTTACTATTTTCTTTTCAGGGTTTGAAAGTTTTGATTTATATGAGGCAGTTCATCCCTTTGGCAGTATGGTTCCTACCACTCTCGAGTTTAATAAATAGTCTACCTTTACTCCAAGGTAGAACTTTATTCTATGACTATATAGTACTGCTGTAAACCAATTTGTTGTGTGAACCAATGGGTTGGCTTTTTGAAGAATTATGATAGCTAAATATTTTTTAAATTTTTGGACTGGGAAGATATCTGTTGAGCTTTACTGTTCTTAGATATGTGTTAGGCATATAAAAGAGTCAAATCAAACCATCTTCAGTCAGATTCACATGTGAGAGAATAATGTAATTATAACCAAAATGGAATGAAACCGATAAAATAACAAAATTTTATTCTTCAGATAAAGTATTGATGTTTATTCACAAAGTTTCCCCCTTTTCTTGAGATTGTAAATAAACAGAAGATGAATAGAATTGAAAATTTTGACAGACATTCAATAAACAGTTATTGTTTCCAGATTACTGTGCTAGATGCTTAGGAGGAGATACAAATAAATAAAATAACAAGATACCTCTTTTTATATTAAATCTATAGTAACATTTGAGTAATGTAAACTGATCATTCTGATAATCTGAATTCTGAAAAATGGCTTATAGTATTAAAATGTATGATGGCTCCAGGCTGCATTAGTTAACTTCAGAATAAAAGGGAAGATGTACATTATGATAATCATATTTTAAAAAATATTAGACAATGTGATAAATGTTTCTGGATAAACTTGCATATCAATATTTCTTTCCCTTACCACATACACATACACACACACACACACACACACCTTTGAACAAACTATTATGTTACGAGTTAACACTCTAGAGTTTCAGTGTTGACAACCTTTGGGAGAAGTAAGTATATGATTGAAATAATATAAATATTCTACTGAACATTTATTATGTGTTAGGCTTTGATCTATGTGCTTTATATATATGTATTATTTTATTTAACATAACACTATACGATAGATGATATTTTCTAATGTCCTTATTATTACAGATAAGAAAATTAATAAAATTTACTCAGATCATAGAGGTATTAACAACAAAAGAGTCATAATTCAGAACTCAGACCTAGGCCTCTTCATGTTGTACTCCACTGTTTCCCAATGTGTAGCACCCAAACCAACAGCATCAGCATCACCTGGGAATGTGTTAGACATGAAAAATATTGAGCCCCAACCAGAACCTCTGAATCAGAAACTCTGGGATAGGGCCCAGCAATTTTTGTCTTAGAAAGTCCCCTGGTGATTCCAGTGCATGCTAATGCTTGAATAGAGTTGCTACAACTCATTATCTTAAGCACAAACGTACACTATATTAGAACTTTATTTCCTACAGCTAATATTTCTGCTAAATATCACTTCTGGTAATTAAAAATATTAGAGTACTGTATTTGTTTGGGCTGAGGTAACAAAATACCACAGACTGGGTGACTTAAAAACAGACATTTATTTCTCACAGTTTCAGAGGCTGGAAAATTCAACATCAAGGTGCCAGATCTGTTTCTTGATGAGGACCCACTTCATGGCTTACAGATTTTTTATTTCTTGCTGTTCCTTCACATGACCTTTTCATTGGGCCTAATATTATAGTGGAATTAAAAAACATGGTGATACTCAAATATAAGGATTAAATATATAATTACTTCACGTTTCAGTGTATCTTCCTCTAATGGAATAGCAAAAAGAAAATAGTGAGCCTAGAAAGTATCATGTAGATAACACATTTTAGTTGAGTATAATTTAAAACAGTGATTCAATAAATAAATATGATTTGCATCCCACCTGAATGAATAAAGTTTTAATTGTATCTGAAATTTTTCTAATTTGCTGGGCTAGAAATTACATAGAGTTGTTTAAAATCTGTATACATTGTTCTCATGGTACTACTGATCAATGTAGATAAAAATATTATCTATTATTTTAGAAATGTAGTTGGTCATTGCATTGGAAAACTGCTGAACTGTTTGAACTATAACACTTTCAAAAGCATAGAATGATTTTCAACAGAAAATGTCAAAATTCTGGGAAAATGAATGAAGATAAAACATATCCTCAGAGGAGTGTGCTTGATAGCTATATTGTTTACCTAGGGCTGTGATAACACATTATCACAGTCTGGGTGGTTTAAAGCAGTGGTCCTCAAACTTTTTGGCACCAGGGACCGGTTCTGTGGAAGACAGTTTTTCCATGGATGGGGCATGGGGAGATGGTTTTGAGATGATTCAAGCATATTATATTTATTGTGAACTTTATTTCTATTATGATTACATTGTAATTTATAATGAAATAATTATACAACTCAGCATAATGTAGAATCAGTGGCAGCCCTAAGCTTGTTTTTCTGCAACTAGACGGTCCCACCTGGGGGTGATAGGAGACAGTGACAGATCGTTAGGCATTTACTTGTCATAAGGAGCCTGCAACCGAAATCCCCTGTGTGCGCAGTTCACAACAGAGTTTGTGCTTCTATGAGAATCTAATGCTACTGCTGATCTGACAGGAGGAAGAGCTCTGGTGGTAATGCTCACAGGTCAGCTGCTCACCTCCTGCTTTGCCGCTCAGTTCCAGTACCTGTCCATGGCCTTTCATAATTCTGGAAGCCAGAAGTACAAAATGATGGATGTTGGCAGGACCACACTTCCTCCAAAGGGTCTAAGGAAGAATCCTTCCTTGCCTCTTTGCGGTCCTGGTGGCTCCTGGAATTGCTTGGCTATATAAATCTCTGCCTCCATCTTCCCATGACCTCTTTCCTGTGTGTCTCTGTGTGTCCTCTTCTCTTTTATAAGAACACCAGCCCCGGAGCCCTAAATCAAGAAGGATTTTGTCTTGAGGTCCTTAAAAATAATTAAATCTTCAAAGATGCTATTTCCAAATAAGGCCACATTCTGAGGTACCAAGTAGATACTAATTTTTTTCAGAACACTGTTCAACACAATCCAGTAGACAAAATGATATATTAGATTTTAAAGGTTATATTTATTACATGACATTTTGTAAAATTTTTCTCAAAGCATTATAAAGAAATGTTGCTCATGCTACTCTAGTTTAATTCATATAAATAATTGAAATTTCAAAGTTTAAAAAATATTGAAAAGTAAATATCATTTTTTAATTTAAGCTGTTTTGATTCCAAGTTATTCTAAGCTGTTAGCTTAGTATAACCAGCAACATATCCACAAAATAAAATTTAAATTTTTGTTTCATATTTAATATAAAGAATATAGATATTTGGTAAGCAAATTTCAGGGTGGGGGGAAGTCTATTGTATTACTCACATTCTCAAAATTCTCATAAGCATATTTACCAATTTTAAACCCCCTCCCCACACTTTTGGTTTTTACTCCTAGTAACATAAAGACTGTTGTGAACTAACTGCTGCAGAGAATAACGCAGCTTATAATGGTGGTAAAAGAATTCACTTTATGTCCACAATGAAAATTAAGCAAACAAATGTAAGACTTGCCATTTCAGATAAGCATATTTTTTGTGTTCATAAGCTACAGGTAATATGAAAAAGTTATTTATGTGTAACTTACACTGACGATAATTAATTTATGTAATAAATATTTATTGAGCCAAACAGGAGATATAACTCTAAAGAGGAAAAGGCACCAAAAAATTAACACATTCACGTAGGGGTCACAATATTAAATATCTCTAGAAGAAATGTAAGTGATTAAAGTGGAGAGCTGGTACAGAAGAAAGGCAGTGGTAAAGACTGAGGAAAATGGAAGATTATACAATCCATTTAATGGCACTGACATGCAGACTACTTAAAATAAATATCAATAAATACATAATAAAAGTTCACTTCAGCTTTCATGCATGAGTGAATACTGGTGTCAGATTAATTCACTTTTACTACTACTTCCTTTTCATAGACTAAAATCTAAGGTCTTTTTATTGCATTCTATCCAATGCCAGCAGGCCTATAGATAAAAAGAAGTTAGTAAAATCAGCAATCTAAACACAAAATGATAAATATTTTATTAAGGACATGCATCAGGACAAAGTCAGGAGAGTCGGGGATGGTTTTCCTGAAGCAATGGCATCTTAGTTAAGGATGAAAAGGACCAGTCAGGGCTTGATAGAGAGAGAAGGCAGAAGGACAATCCATTCAGAGAGATCAACAGTATGTGAAACTACTGGGAGACAAGTTCAGTTTACTATATTATTGGGTACTGAAAGAGAAGTGCTAGGCGTTGAAGCTGGGAAGATAAATAGGACCCAGAACATAAGGAGACTAGTAAGCTGTACGGAGTTTTATTCTAGGAACATTGGGGAGCTACTAATATAATTTACTAGAGATGTGACTTGATCAGATTTATACTCTAAAAAGAATATTTTGGCTATAGTGTGGAAAATGGATTTGATTTGCAAACACGACTGGAGGCAGAAACACTAGTTGGAGGCAATTAGGGTAATTCAAGCCAGAGATGCTGGTGGCATGGACTAAAGCATATCAGCAGAAATGGAAAAGAAATGGACCAGTGTGAATCATATTTAGGAGACAGCCTTGATACGATGTGGTCATGGATTAGGTGTAAGACACAGGAAAAATGAAAAGGCAGAGGTCTGATGATACAGTTTCCTGGCTTGAGTAAAAGAGTAGATAGCAGTGCCACTTTCCCTTAAGGAGGGAGATGAGTTGAACATGCTAATCAAAAAATGTATCTCTTATTTTTCTCATTCAATTTCTTGTAGGACATAATTCAGCAGTTCTAAATTCAGCTGGAGGACATAATATGAAAGTGGTGACTCTTCCTAATACGTTGCCAAAGTCTAAGTAACACATTTCTCACATTTTTTCTGAGATCAGGATATCTTGTAATGAATGCCAAAATAAATTTGCCAGGCTCTTGGCAGAGAAGCACTGTAGGGAAACTACCCGAGGAGATATTCTGGCAGAGATGACACCTATATGTGTTTGCACTTCCTTTTCTTTAATGAGAGTAGTCAATAAGAATGCATACATGCACAGAATGCTATCTTGGAAACACCAAGTTTGTTAAGGCAGACTTCTTCAGAAACAACGAACAAACAACGAAACAACGAACAACAAACAACAAACAAGATATATATATATATATATATATCTTGATGCCACCAGCATCTCTGTACACACACACACACACACACACAGATGGGGGCTGGAGAGAGAGACACACACACACACACACACACACACAGAGAGAGAGAGAGAGAGAGAGAGAGAGAGAGAGAGAGAGAGAGAGATTATTATAAGAATTGGCTCATCCAATGCTTATGAAGCTGAAAACAAAGTCCCATGATCTGATTGATGTTAGTAAGTGGCAGAACCAGGAAAGCTGGCAGTGTAATTCAACCCAAGTGCAGGAGGCTAAATTGAGAACAGAGATGGAAGAGTAGGGATTTTGGGGGTATTGGTGTTGGTGTAAGTCTCAGTCTGAGTTCAAGGCTGAGAATTGGGAGTGCTGATGATGTCCAAAGGCGGGAAAATATGGAGGTCCCAATTGAAATAGAAAGTAAATTTGCACTTCTTCTATCTTTTTTTTTTTTTCTATTTAGGACCTCAGTCGGTTAGACGAGGCCCATCCCCACTGGGGAGAGTCATCTGCTTTACTCAGTCTACTGATTCAAACCCTAATCTCTTTGGGAAACATTATCATAGGTATACCCACAATAATGTGGGGTTATTTTATTTTAAATCCATTTTAATTAACAAAATTATACATCTGTATTGTGTACACCCTAATGTCTTAAAATATGTATACATTTTGGAATGAATACATTGAGCTAATTAACATATGTATTGCTTCATATATTTGTTTTTTGTGGCAAGAACACTTCAAAGCTACTTTCTTACTGATATTCAAGAACGTTGTTTGACTAGCTATATCGACATCTTTTTGACCAGTCAAGTTGACACCTAAAATTAGCCATCACATGAAGATTGGCCTCCATCAGAACAGAACGTGGCAGCAGATCTACTCAAGTTATTGGATGAAAGCTATCACACTAGGGAAAGTTCAGGTTCACAGAAATCACTAAACGTTTCCCCCTGCACAGGATAAGTATTTGGAGAAAGGGGGTGAAATTAAGACAGACAAGCAGTTTGACAACTTCTGTTTATAAATGAGAAAAAATGTGGGGTAGTGTTTTAAGAGTCTCTAAAGTAGAAGTTGTTGGAGCTAATCCTAGCAGGCAGAAAGAAGAAAGATAACTGAGTCTAAAATTATAATTTAATGGCTGCCATATTGAAGATCTAAGTTAGACCTCAGCACGGAGAGAATGGTTGTGCTCATGAAGAACAATGAGACTTGACTAGGATGAGACCAGCAAGAGATCTTAAATTAGGGAAACCAGATGACCAATGTTTAGTTGATTTTCAGCGCAACACAAAGTGGCATTAAGAGGTAGTAGCAAAAGTGAACTAATCTGACACCAGAATTCATTCAGTACATGAAAGCTAAAATGAACCTTTATGAATGGCAGGGGAGTCCTGGGCTGTTGGAAAATATATACAGCAATTCAAGCAGGGTATATTATACTTCTTAAAAGTATTAAATACAATCAGCTATAATAAAAAATAAAGTTATTACTGTATGTCCTCTCTGAATTTAAGGAGTAGTTTGTATATGTAATAGGAATAAATTATGATAGTGTCCTCATTGTCTGTACCAGAGTGAAGTTCGTACTACAAGAATTTATGTAGTCCACTGATTTTTACTGTGCTCGACTTATTTGCATTGGTAACTGAACCAAATTGAAGTTTAATTTAAAGATTTAACCCTGATTCTTGATAATAAGAACATTAAAATGCCTTCTAAAAATATTTTGATGATCTTAAAGTGAAACTTTCTTCTAACTACATTTAAAGTTATATATCAGACAAAACAAAGAAAGGCAAATAAATTAAAAGTATCTTGGAGAATTGAAGATTTTTCCCCTTTCATGGAAGGGGTGTTGCTATTATTTCATTAACTGTTGAACACTATAATTCTTGTATGTGTGCAAAAACAAAACAAACAAAAAAAAAACCAACAGCTTACACGCAACAGTTTAGATGCATCCAAGTGAATAGTTGGATATTCACTCCAAGTAACCAAAAGAAGTACAAGATTTTTCCCAGCTATGCAGTTTATGTGTGCATGTGTACATATATATATTCTATACAATAGTAACATAATATTACATATATGTTAATATACAATAATATATATTTATATCTATATCCTACACAATGCTAATATTGCTTCTATTAAGCTGTTTTTAAAGTTATGCTAAGTCAAAATAAAGAAAAATGATGCCACCTTAGAATGAAGATATGATCAAATCCGTCTTAAATAATAAGGAAAAACTATGTGTCTCTCTGGGCTGAAATGGCTTTTATTTTCATTTATATCAACAAAAGTTAATTCTAAGAAAGAGTGTCTAATATTAAAAACTTGTAAGACTCTATATCTCTTAAGCAATCAATACGCATGTTGATGCAAAGATAAAAATAGCTGTGGATTAAGCTATAAACCTTACAAAGTATGCAAAATAGAGTCAAAGTATTATCTCAAATACTCTTCTTGCTCAAATTCCTTTACCTTATTTAAACAATACAGTGTTTTGAGTCTGGATACTGATCAATAAAGAATTGTACCAATGCTAGATGTTTATGTAGCCCACCCCTTCTCTGCATTCAAGTTTCCTGCTCAAATGGTACATAGGAAAGACATCTTTCCTGACCTCTCTACACACACATACACGTATACACACAAATACATACATATACACACACAAACACATTGCCCTTCCTGCCTTCAGCTACATTGTCATATATTATCTTACTTTATTTAGAATTATTACAATTTCACAGTATTTAAAAAGTTATGCATTAACTTGCTTATATTCTGTCCATTCAATTAGGAAGTTCAAATAATGAGGGTATAACAATGCCTTATTAGGATAGGAGGATCAAAAGTGTGTAGAACACACCAGATACACATCAATTGTTCAATGCAATTGTTGCATATGTGATTCATCTGGGTAACTTGTCAAAAACGACCTTGTAGAAAACTATCAATCATTGTCCTTGAAGGAAGAATCATTGCAAAGGAATATGCTTCTAGAAAAATACTTAGGTATTTGGATAAAATATATGGAGAAGTGGGCTAGGCACAGTGGCTCACACCTATAATTCCAGCACTTTGGGAGGCTGAGGCAGGCATATTGTCTGAGGTCAGGAGTTCAAGACTAGCCAGGCTAACTTGGTGTTAGCTGTCTCTACAAAAAAAAAAAAAAAAAAAAAAAAAATTATCTGGGCATGTTAGCACATGCCTGAAGTCCCAGCTACTCGGGAGGCTGAGGCAGGAGAATAGCTTGAACCAGGGATGTGGAGGTTGCAGTGAGCCGAGATCACACCATGGTACTCCAGCCTGAGTGACACAGCAAGACTCCATCTCCAAAAATAAAAAAATAAATTAATTAATTAAATAAAAAAAATGGAGAAGTGCTGACCAGTCTGGGGAAGAATCAGCAATAGTCACATGAACTCTATTAATGATAACGTTAATCTCTGCTGTTGTCTTGATTATTTGTGAGAAGGCATTTTTATATTTAGTTTTTTCCATTTTAGTTCCAGCTTTCAAGTTACTTATTTACCCAATCTATGCTCTAAATTATATATCAGTTTTTATATAATTTCTTAGCAGAAAACTAAACTTTTTCCTAATACTTAAAACTGGCTAAGTTAGAGAATGGGGTTACATAGACAGTTATCACTTTCATTTGAAAGTATTTCTCTAGACTTATTTTTTAACTCTAGATTCTTGGGGCAATTCTTCTCTTCTTTCACTTTGAGAGGAAATGATTCTAAGGGTAGCAAGTGCAATGTTCACATTCAAATCAATGATATAATCATATTCTCAGAGAAAAATAAGTACTACAGATACACACTAAAATATAATAATAATGAGAAGAAAGAGGCAGAGCTAAAACAATATCTGATTTTATAAATTAGCCCAAGATAGAAAAGCTCCATTAAATAGCTTGTGGAAAATAGAGAGTTAGATATGAAGGAGATAGTGAATAAATTATTGTGTGATTTGATTTAACTAAAAAAAAAAGATTTGTAAATTTTGTCAATTTTGCAGAAGGTTAAAAATAACTCTATTCTTCTTCACTTACACCGCATGAATTTATGATAAACATAAAACTAAATATGGAAGATTCAGTGTTAGGTGCTGTGGAGGATTTTTAAAAGTGCTAAGATATGTATGCTGCTTACAATAATCTTATATTCATGAATTTCTCTAATATAAGATCAAGAGTGGTGTGTAAAAGAGGAAACACTTAAATGTCAGGAGGTTCAGAGAACAAAGAGAATACTTTTAACTGGAAAGATGAGGAAAGGTTTTATCAAGCGAACTACTTTTGTTCTTGTCTGGCAAGGACAAGTATGATCCAGGCATTTGGCTGTGGGCAATAGAGTATTCTGGATAGTGAAAACAATGTGAATAAGAATATGTATTTGGGAAAACACTGCATATCTATGTAGGCCGGTGCAAATATTATTTGTTAAAGTTTGAGAATTGGGTGAGAATACACAGGGTGGTACAATAGAAATTTTGTATGCAACTGGTTCATGGAAACCTTGGGTCAAAGTGGAAAAGGTTTATTTGGTTGATAATGGAAAATCAGTACATATTATTTCCCATGAGGGCCTGATATGCTTCCATATCCACTGATGTCACACACATATTTGTGAAATACAACATACAAGAAGTTAGTTAGGAAATTATTTTCAAGGTCCAGACAAAAGTTAATAAATTCTTCTAAAGTAAAAACTTAAGTAACTTCTGATAATAAGCATGGAATAAGAGTACAGATGTCAAATAAATTAAATGAAGAATGACAGAACTTGGCAAGTAAAAAAGAAGTCACAACAAATTATAAGTGATCTAAAGGTATGATAATGCTTAAAAGTTTTGCATATAATGTGTGTGTGTGTGTGTGTGCATGTGTGTGTGTGTGTGTGTGTGTGTGTATCCACAGCTGACCCTACATAATGCAGGGGTTAAGAGTACCGACCCTCTGCATAGTTAACAACCCATGCATGACTTTTGATTGCCAAAACTTAACTGCTAATAGCCTACTGCTAACCAGAAGCTTTCTTACGAATAAACAGTTGATTCACACTTTTTTTGTATATGTGGTATATACTGTATTATTACAATGAAAAGCCTTTAGCTTTTAGTTGCCTATGATGTCTTTGCTTTTTCTTGAACTATATTAGAATCTATGGATATGCCTTTCTTATAACAATGATGTGCCCACATAAAAGCTGCTAAGATGAGAAGATATTTCATGAAAAGTGTAGGGTATTTGCACCTGCTTGCATAGCTGCAGTGAAGTCTTCACAGATTTTCTTTCTTTTTTCTTTCTTTCTTTTTTTTTTTTTTTGATACGGTTCTTACCCTAGATTTACTTATCTTGAAACAATGGGCAACCACAGCTGCAAACTTCAATCTATAGTACATATCAAGCAATTCAACTTTTTCTTGTAATGTCATTACTTTTGCCTGCTTTTTGGAAGTACTTTTGGAATCACTAGTGGCACTTCCTATTGGTTTCATGGTTATTCACGGTTTACAGTACTGCACTAAACACAACAAAAAATACTTGAGAACCATGAGATAACAGTTTTTACTGAGATATGCAATTTACTGTGGAAAACTGCTCATGGGGAGGTGATTAGTATCACATGCTGCTTTAAGCAGGTGCTTGCAACAGTGAGCTCACCACAATAGTAAGAGAAAGTGGCTACAAAATTATTGCGGTGATACCTTACTATTACAGCTAATTTTATGTAGTTAGGATTTAATACTGCATCACACTTGACAAACGCTATAAGAGACTAGGGATTAAGGTCAACATCAACATCAATAAGCCATATGAATACTATATAACTGTATTAGTGTCTTAGGGCTGTTGTAACAAAGTACCACATACCAGGTGATTTAAATAACAGAAATATATTTTCTCATAGTTCTACAGATCAGAAGCCAAAATGAAGGTGGCAGGACGGTGCTCTCTAGAAGGCTCTAAGGCAGAATGTGTTCCATGCCTTTCTCTTAGTTTCTGTTGTTGAAGGCAATTGTTAGCATTCCTTGACTTACAGCTGCATCACACCCATCTTTCCCTGAATCATCACATGACATTGTCTGTTTCTGGTTTTACATGGCTGTCTTCTTATAAGAGCACCAGCCATATTGTATTATAAACCCACCCTTTAATTCAGAGTGACTTCATTTTAATTTAACTAAATACATCTGCAGCAACCCTGTCTCCAAATAAAATCATTTTCTGAGGTAATGAGGGTTAGGACTTCAATATATCTTTTTTTAGGGAACACAATTCCATCCATAAGAGTACCCTTGATACAATATAATGAAAGTGACACTTTACTCTTTTGGTTTTCTTCCCCAAACCCAAAATCCCATTCTAATAATAAAACCATCAGAAAACTCTCAACGTAGAAACAAGCTAAAGAAATTTATTTGACCAATACTCCTCTAAATGTAAAGGTTATGCAAAGCAAAAAAAAAGTCTGAGAAACTGTCACATTTAAAAGAAATTTAAGGAGATCTGACAATAAAATGTAATGTGGTATTCTAGATGGGGTTCTGAAATAACAAAGATGGTGGATAAAAACTAAGAAAATTTAAATAAAATACAAACTTTATTTAATGCAATGTAATTAATTATAACAAATATATCATAATTATAGTAAGGTGTTTAATAAGAGAAATTTATTAGTTACTGGGTTATACAGGAATTTGCTATACTGTCCTCAGAAGATTTTTTTCCTACAAATCTAAAGCTGTTCTAAAAGTTTATTTAAAAATATATTTCCGGCCGGGCGCGGTGGCTCAAGCCTGTAATCCCAGCACTTTGGGAGGCCGAGACAGGCGGATCACGAGGTCAGGAGATCGAGACCATCCT
>NW_016803926.1:368076-395177 GCF_001698545.2 Rhinopithecus bieti
GAGATACACTTTTAGCATACTAAATTCGTATTAAAAATAGGAAGAAAGAAGATCACTTTAAAACGTGAATTTATTTCATTACTTATTAATTATTATTCAAAATGTATGCTAATATTTATAAAGATAATAAAACATAAATAAGCAATTGCTACTATACAGCATCTGTTATGTGTAATGCATTGTGAAAATCACTTTACTTGTTTGTATTATCTCATTCCTTAATCACAATAGGAAATATATATATATATATATATATATATATTTCCTATTGTGATTAAGGAATGAGATAATACAAACAAGTAAAGTGATTTTCACAATGCATTACACATAACAGATGCTGTATAGTAGCAATTGCTTATTTATGTTTTATTATCTTTATAAATATTAGCATACATTTTGAATAATAATTAATAAGTAATGAAATAAATTCACGTTTTAAAGTGATCTTCTTTCTTCCTATTTTTAATACGAATTTAGTATGCTAAAAGTGTATCTCTTTCTGGGATCTCCAATGAATGAACATAGCTTAGCAAATTTATAATTTGTACTAGTGTTTAGATTGCAATTGTCAAGGGTAATCGTTTAAGTAAAAGTTTTTGCCTTGATGATAGTAAATTGAAATTAGTTGGAATCTTATAAATGCGTGGAATTTAATAGTGCTTAAAATTTCTGGATAGAGACAAGGCTAATTTTCACATGTTGACAATTGTTCTGACCAGAAAACTTAAGGTAATTATAGATACTGACACTTCTCAGTACAAACATGATACTGCATGATCATGTTTGCTTGGTTTATTTCATTTAATGAAGAGGCTTGAATCTTTATGAAGAATATTCTGTTTAACTTATAGAGACTCCAAGTCCTAATTTTGGAAAAGCACAGAACGATTTTGTAACTGTAAGTGCTCTGATAAGGAGTAACTGAGTGACTGGTACAGGCTACTTCCTGCTGTGGTCTACAAAATCCAAGACCATCCGTCATTGTCTCTTCAAAGACATCTGCCCCTTTTTCCCTCGTTGATGCTGCTTTAAAATCAAGAGGCCTCATTGCTAGTCCTCAAACACATCAAATCAGCTCCTACCTCAGGGCCTTTGCATTGTCTTGTTTGGAGAATTCTACTCCATTGCTGTGTCTCTCCCCTCTGTCAGGCCTTTGCACTAATTTCACTTTGTAAAGGTATCTTTTACCACTCTATTTAAAATCATAGTACTGCTCTGGTCCTCCACTCATCCTATCCCCCTTCCTTACTCTGCTTTTCTCCACACTATTCTCCAGCTCACACAATCATTCTGTAATCGTTCTCTAATTTTAGCATGCACATGATCTTCTTTTACTACATTGAAGACAATGATTCTGTTCTGTTTTGTTTTCCACTGTAATCTTGTGCCCCGAACAGTGTCTGCAATTTATAGGATGATGAGTGAATATTTGCAGAATATAAGGTAAACAATAAAAAAGTTAATGAATTTATTATTTAATGAAGTTTTATAATATTTTAGTTTCATTTTAAATGTTATTCATTGTTTTGTCTAGTTGGGAAATTATATTTATGCTTTACATTTTGCATATAAGCAGAAACAAAATTCATATTATGTCATAGAAATTCCAAATCTTCATGGAATCATTATGAATTTGACAAATGGGCCATTACGGTCTAATATATGACGTATTTTTCTTCTTGTTCTGGGAGACAGATTATTGATCTGTAGCCCAGGCTGGAATGCAGTGGTACCATCACGGCTCACTGCAACCTCGATCACACCGAGCTCAAGGGAACCCAAGTAGCTGAGACTACAGGCTCACGTCACCATGCCCATCTAATTTTTGTATTTTTTTGTAGTGACAAGGTTTTTCCTTGTTGCCCAGGCTGGTGTCAAACTCATGGGCTCAAGCAATCCGCCCACCTTGGGCTCCCCACACGCTGGGATTACAGGCTTGAGTCACTGTGCCTGGCATCATGTTATCATCTGAATCTCTATTATACAGTCACATGCAAAGCTCCTATAAGGACAAACAGTATCAGAATGTTCTTACCGTTCTTTAAAATACCTTATTTGTTACTGAAATAAGATGGTTAAATATCTTTCTGTCATCTACTATTTATTCTGGATTATAATTCATTATTTTCAGTTGAAGATTTTATACACTTGACTTATTAACATAATAGACTGTAAAGATTTATCTGGCAACATGCAGATAGATTACCCATTTATATAATAAACGAACATGCTGTAATTTTTATTAGCATGCCATGATTCGAATAATGCACTTACCCTCTCATAAAAACATTAATATTGATGTATGGCATAGATGAGGACTAAACAGTAAACATAAAAAGAAACAGTGTAAATGATTTAGATCTATGGGTGGCTTCTAAATTAGTCATCAACTAAATAAATAAAAACGATGAATATATCAGTGTCATCAAATAAATATGGATATTTGTTCAATAAACTAAAGCAGATAACAAGAGTGCAAGAGGACAATCTTTTTATGTACTTTTATACATATATGGTGTTTACCTTCAATAATATATCATTTTGGTCACTACACAATACAAATGCAGTTACACAAATTAAAATGAGTCAAAATTTTTAAAAGATGCTCTTACTTTAGGTTTCTTTTCTTTGCATATTTGCTATAATTCCAGTTCCTTGAAATAGATTTTATCTTTTTATTGCAGCTTTTCAACCAGTTAAAACCTAATCAATTATTCAATTTGCCTGCACTTAAGAAAAAGGATATGCAGAATTTCTCTTCGTATTTTATGCTTTGCGGATGGTATTTATCTCCATAATTAACATTTATTGTATTTTCATGTTTAAAAGATGGCATAAATGACTTAAGAAACTGTAATAAGAGGAAATAATTAATAGAATAAAATGTAACCATATATACACCCCTAGATTTAACTTTTGTGAATATTTTATACTTTCTCCAAAAAATTTTGTGACTACAGAATATTTAATAATGCGATATCACAATTTTTACTTATTCCTGCACTGTTTTAAATGCTGGCTTTATTTTTGTCATTGCAAGTAATGTTATAATTAAAATCCTTGGACATTGTCTAATTTAGATGCCTCATGAAACAGAGCCAGGACAAAGATCTGGGGCAGGTGTTCCACAGAGGAGGTGAACTCAGGAAGCAGGTCAGAGAGAGCAGATAGAGGCAGCTCAGGAAGGGAAAGAGCAAATGGGAGAGGCGTTTATAGCTAAGTGCTGTTGGCCCCTGGGGCTCAATCCTCCTTGGGCCTGTCCAGGAACTGTGGAATGTACTTCAGAATTCTCTCTCCTAAACACAGGGGAGGATTTATCTGCTTTGCTCCCTTTGTGGAGGTTTGCCTCTGCCTATCTCACTTCCTACTTGCTCTGAATACAGGTGGAATCAGCTGAAGAGGTTTAGGAAGTCTGCAGCTGCAAAGCACGGGGTTGTGGTGAGTGCCTGAGTAGGGCATTTTCTGCTTGTTTGAAGAACTATCTACGGTAGCTGCAGATGAAATGAAACATAGGTCTCTGGCAGAGAGACCTTCTCCAGGTTCTGGCCAAGATCACAGTGAAAAGCCAGGTGCTGTCCAGAGTTCCAGTTCACTAGTCACCAGTGCTAGATCAGGGCTCAGGCAGCACGACTTCTCCTTGCCAACTTTATAGTGCTGGTTGCAGTGACTTTGCAACCTTAGACCCTCTGGGTCGTCTGGAGTCCTGGCCCAGAGGAAGGACACGAAAACCAAGGAACCCCTTCAATAAACCTTGCAAGGGAACTTGACAATTATGCCAGGTTTCAAATATCCCCTCTATTCTCAGACTTTTCTATTAGTATGCAAAAGTGGCATTTTATTTTCCAGTCTTAAAAATAATAATAACATTACTCTGGACCCTCTTTCCTTTTTACCTGTGGTTGCATTTCTCTCCTTTCCTTTACAGCTAAACTGAAAGGTATGGGGGTGTGTGTGTGTGTGTGTGTCTGTTTGTGTATGTGTGTGTGCTTGTGTATTTTCCACTCACAGTTTTAAATTCCCCTCCTCCTATTTTCTTTTGAAAATATTTCAGTTAGGCTTTTGCCATTAATCCACGGAAATCTCCATTATGAAGGAGGTCACTAATTTTAACGTCAGACTCATTTGACCTATTAACAACATTTGATAAAACTATATTTCTTCTTCTCCCTTGAAAAATTTCTTCATTTTATTTAAAGAGTTTTTTCCTCCTGCATAATTAATTGCTTTATCTCAGTCTCTTATGGTAGTACAAATAATTAAATGTCACATAATATATTTTCCCTTAATTTTTGCCTCTAAGTTAAAGAAGAAGATGAAGGAAAACATATCTCTATGTTTATTTAAATTTCACTATAATCACTACTGGTTGTCAAACCTTTATATCAAGGTTTTAACATTTTTATACTGTCTTTCTTTCTTGAAATATTGATTACTACTATGTGCTAAATTCTTTTAAAAGCAATTCAATACTTTGTTGAGAAGATTTCTAAAATTACTACTCAATTTCCTTATGGAAGGTAACAATGGAAGATGACAGGTCTGAGTTTATTCATCCAGGAAGGAGGTAAATACATAATAGTTAGGCAAGAAAGTATGAAAATATTACTTATAAATCAATTTCTAAATATAATTCTACCTCACTGGTTATTAACGTACTCATATCTGAATGAAATGTGCAAGGAATTGTTGATTAATTATTCTAGGTATTTTGTAGTTTCAAATACTTTCTTTAACGTTTACAGGAAAACAACTTGAACATTGTTGGATATGCAAAAGCAAATCTTACTTACAGTTTCATCAAACGCCGAATTGTTTCTGCTGTAGCATGCTCTCCCTGAGACTTCATTCAAAGAATGGACCTTCATGGGTTTCTAATTGAACTCTCAAATCGGTAAGCCTCCTTTGACACTACATTCAGCAACGTAACTGCTTAGGTCAAACTTGTCTTTGAAGACCTTAGAGACAAGTCAGAAACAGGTAAAAATTAAAACACATTCTAACTAAGTATTTCATCTGTGAGTAAATATTATAGAAATTAGATTATTAGAATTATGATTTTTCTTTTGAGATGGAGCTTTGTTCTTATTGCCCAGGCTGGAGTGCAATGGCACGATCTCAGTTCACTGCAACCTCTGCCTCCCAGGTTCAAGTGATTCTCCTGCCTCAGCCTCCTGAGTAGCTGGGACTACAGGCACCCGCCACCAAGCCCAGCTAATTTTTTGTTTTTAGTAGAGATGGGATTTCACTATGTTGGCCAGGCTGGTCTTGAATTCCTGACCTCAAGCGATCCACCTGCCTCGGCCTCCCAAAGTGTTGGGATTATAGACATGAGCCACAACGCCCGGCCTAGATTTATGATTTTTATTAAGCTAAAGACTAATTTACTTTCCAAAAGAAGTAGTGTTTTCCACAGAAATCATCAAACTTTAGATAGTATTATAATGCAAAAGTATAACCTGAAGCAGATTGAGTTTTGAATTATAATTTGAAGGAAATTATTTAAATATGTTAAGAAACTAATATATTAAAACAAGGAGAACCAGAATATTATCATTCACTAATTATATATTTAAATATTTTTTCTAATGTTGTACATCTTGTTGCTAATGAATATGGGCATGAACTTATGAAAATAATTGATTTTGGAAAATTAAATTAACAATGTCCGCTTTTAAAACATGTCTCATAAATAGTTATTCATTTATTAACAATTTAAATAAAGCCAAATGGCCATCATATTATCTCCTTCAAATTAATTTTAGCTTTTATTGTATTTAAAATACATGAGCGCTAAAAGATTACAAATATTGTATATTTTTTAAACTTACTTTGCTTAATTCAAAAAGGCATAATAGTTCAATGGCTTCAAGTGCTGAACTTTCAGTTTTTAGTTAGGCCAATAGTATAGCAAGTTTTATTTAAAATCATATTTACTCTGAATCTTTTAAATGTAGTGCCTTACAATTTGCTTTTAACCTAAATTGATTAAACTGAAGAAGCTTAAGTTTAAAACATAAAAGCCATATGTAAGATACAGAAAGAAATTGCATGAACAAAGGCAATTGGTAATTTTCTTCCCTTCAAATCCAAAACAAATTTAAAAATAATCTATTCTAACCATCCTACCATTAGCCTTCTCATTCATGCAGACAAATTGGTTAAATAATTCCCAATTGTGTGGTATGCAAGTCATTCTCATATACAGAATCCTATATTCTACCTTCACCTTGCATCTGAGCGCAAGGAAAAGCACAGGCTTTCGTTTTATTACACTGTTTGTGTGAGGAAGAACTGGATGTTTGAGATACAATGTGCGGCAAGTTCAAGATTGAAACCAATCTAACTTAGTAACTAAAGCCACCCTGACAATATCGTGTTGTCTTCTGAGTTTTGGTATGCAAGATATTATTAAGGTAGGTTATTAAGGCAAATATAGCAATACATGAAGCAAATAATGTTATCATTTTATGATCATTTTACTTCTGACAAAAATTTACGCATAATATACCCTTTTTTGAAACTATTCATCCATGATAGGGAATATTTTGCAAATAAACTATGTTGTAAATGAGCAAAAGAGGCCAATTGAAATCCCTTAAAACAGATGATCTAGCATTGGGTTATTTATTTGCTGTTTATTTTATGTTATTATTTAATGAGAGACTTTTAAATTTTAAATATGATTGAATACAAAGAATTTAACACCATCAACTTCTAATGGAGCATCTGTCAGTGTTAGGCTTTATAGCAGACACTTTTCAAAGTTTAGCTTTTAAAATTTTCTTCAAATTTTGCTTTATGCATTATTGTCTTGTAGGAGAGGCAATATTTTATCTCTAACCTCTTAGAGTTTTTGGTTGGGCCTGATAGTTGAATTGATATAATACAGATTAACAAAAGTATATACATTTATTTAAGTTTTATAGAACATGGGAGCTCTCATAAAGAAATAATGACTCAAAGAAGTGGCAAAACTTAAATGCTTTGGTTGTAAGTTAGACAGAGGCAACTGAGGGAAAGTAGCTAAACCAGGTGAGAAGGCTAAGAAATGATAAAAATTATTCCAACAAGATCTTTTTTTTTACAGAATTTTCTTAGTCTCCACTTCCCATTCTTGATAAGAATGTTACTCTCCTTTTAGTACAGGGAGTTAAACTACACAAGGGTTTTATCCTCTGCTTTCAGGAAAAAGGAGGGGAGGGCCAGAGTCTCCATCTTACATTGTTGTTGTTGTTGTTGTTAAGTGCCTTTAGCTCAAAATGATCCTTATGCCAAAATGGTATTTCTGGCTTACACAGGGTCATGTCCTTTTCATAGAAAAATGCCAAGAATGATTTTTTTTTTAATTAACCACAAACTTGAAAACAATCACATACTAATGACTATGATCCTAGAATACTCAAAATAAAGAAAGCAAATTGATAACCTTTACCTTCTCTTTTTTTTTTTTTTTTTTTTTTTTTTTTTTTTTTTTTTGAGGTGGAGTCTCGCTCTGTCTCCCAGGCTGGAGTGCAGTGGTGTGATCTCGGCTCACTGCAAGCTCCGCCTCCCGGGTTCCCGCCATTCTCCTTCCTCAGTCTCGCTAGTAGCTGGGACTGCAGGTGCCCACCACAAAGCCCAGGTAATTTTTTTTATTTTTAGTAGAGACGTGGTTTCACCGTGTTAGCCAGGATGGTCTCCATCTCCTGACCTCGTGATCTGCCCGCCTCCGCCTCCCAAAGTGCTGGGATTATAGGCGTGAGCCACTGCGCCCAGCCGGCCTTTACCTTCTTAAGTCCAGCACTTATCTTTTTTTGAGATAGAGTCTCGCTCTGTCACCGATCCTGGAGTGCAGTGGGATGATCTTGGCTCACTGTAGCCTCTACCTCCTGGACTCAAGAGATTCTCATGCCTTAGCCTCCCAAGTAGCTGGGACTACAGCCAACCACCACTACACCTGACTAATTTCTGTATTTTTAGTAGAGATGGGGTTTCACCGTGTTGACCAGGCTGGTCTCGAACTTCTGGCCTCAAGAGATCTTCCCACCTTGGCCTCCTAAAGTGCTGGGATTACATGTGTGAGCCACTGTGTCCTGACTACTTCCTCAATTTTTGAAAGTATTTGTAGTGCATTTGGGGAGATAATAATTGCGCACATATTATTGGAGAATGTTCTTGCTTTTCTGGATATACCAGCTTTTCCTTTTTTCAAGGAAAGTTCAAGCTGGTATTTAATTCAGTCCCACTCAATGGTTGATGCTCATGACGTTCCTTTCTCCACTCTACTACAATCCTAAGAATCATGGACCACTCACTGTATTTATATGTAATGTAGGGACTGGGTTTATAAGTGTCCTAGTTATTGAAAATGATTGTCCACAGAGCATGGCTTTTATTGAGCTGAGCAATGTCTTGGAGTTTGAGTTGACAATTGTCATTGGGAAGTCCATGGCTGATGACAAGAAAACATGTTAATATCATTCTTTAAGTTGGCTCTCACTTCTTTTTCTGATGATGGTGATTTTGGAGTTTGCCCAGGGTGCTAGGCAACCAAGTTGTGCTGACTTTCTTCCTTTCATGTGGTCTCTTCTGGTCAGATTTCCTTTATCATATGTCCTAGTCATCTCATCCCAAGTCTCAGTGACTCAATTTCACACTCAAGCTGGACAAATTTCCACCTCTTTATCTCATTTTTCCCCAGTATATTGTTTATGGTGTAAATGCTATGTGTTGTTTCTTCATTTATTAGCCCTTAGGCATCCAATTGCTTTTATTGTCCGAAAAATCTCCGAAAAGGATGTTCTATTTTGGTTTCAAGGCTACTGTCTCTCTTCCCCAGTTGAAAATCTCAATGAATTTGCATTCCTTTTATTGGCCTACTCCCCTGGAGCATCTGAGTCAAAAAAAGGCGAGTTGGTATAGGTTGGTTATTCTCTCTAAATTTGCTTTGCTGAAAAGCAAGCTGGAAGTATAAAAGAGGGAGATGACAGCTTACTATAGCCTTTCCTCTCTATTTTCCAATTCCTGCCGTGTTAGTCTATTTTGTATTGCTATAAACGGACACCTGAGACTGGGTATTTATAAAGAAAAGAGTTTTATTTGGCTCTTAGTTCTTCAAGCTGTATAAGCGTAGCACGAACATATGCCTGACTTCTGGTGATGTCTCAGGAAGCTTTTACTCATGGCAAAAGATTAAAGGGGAACAGATGTGTTACATGGAATGGCAAAAAAGGAAGCAAGAGAGCAAGAAAGAGGTCTTTTTAACTATCAGATCTCATGGGAACTAATAGAGTGAGAATTCACTCATTACCCTGAGGATGGAACCAAGCCATTCATAAGGGATCTATTGCCATGATCTAAACACCTCCCGTTAGGCTCCACTTCCAACGCTGGAGATCACACTTTAACATGAGATTTGAAGGGGACAAACATTCAAATGGTATCACTGCCTTTCCTTATCTTATAACCAGACATGTTTCTGGGACATTGTTAAAGAAATTAGGAAGCAGAAAAAAACTGTTGAAACTCAAGTTGGCTTCCAGAACATCTTTTCTTAGAATTAAAGAGAATGTGCTTACTCAATTACAGTTGTTCTATACTACAATAGACATAGTAACAACCATTAATTGAACAACTGAGCAGATACCATGTTTCATTTACTAAACTAATAACTTTAATACATTAAAAAAATAATGTCTTGAAGTACTGTTATGTACTAATATGTATCATTGAATGTATTTTAAGGATTATCTTAGTGAGAATTGGACAATAAATATTTCTCAAGATCATGTAACTGACAAGTAGTATATTTGTAATTAGAAGCCAAATCTTTCTAACCTGAAACTCTTTCCTTAAAATGCTAAATTATTCTTTCCTGTTTTTTAGCCTAAGCCTGCTCATAACAGCTTACTTCATACTCTAAGAAACACATAAAGTATAGTAATGTTGACTATACTCATAGTTTGTAAAGAAGGGAAGTGTTCAACAAAATGAACCTGGGAATGAAATAGAAACTTCTTATTGAAAAGATCTCCTTCCAACCAATTGAAGGTGGATGTCTTTTCTTTCTTGCCAGTTCAATAGAAAATCTTGCATTTTAAATATGTTTGCTACCCATAAATTTAGGTTTTCTTTTTGATTTTAATATGGTGTTTTAGAAATTTTGAAAATGTTGGATTTAAATAGAATATCTCTGTGTTTGCCAAAATTTATCTAAAAGTTATTTTTTTTTCTAGAGAAGGCTTAGCCCACGAAAGTTCCAGCCAGTTCACAGAATCTCCTCATTTTAAAAAATTAACTATTCTCCATATGGAGATATATAAAAACATAAATTTACATTAGGTCTTGAGATAATTCAAGTAGTAGAATCTTAGAGTTGGCAGTGAGGTGAATGGAATGTTATTTTAGAACAGTTCTCAAGGAATAATTCTCTTAAAGATTAATTTTAATTTTAAATCAAACAAGTTTAAATGACTCTGCGAGTATTGGGGGAAAGTCCAACATGGGCATATTCTCTAAGATAGGAGGTCATTTTGAGTAGCTTTATTTTAGGGTAGACACAAATTATTTGAATTTCAATCATAAAGACGTTGTCATTAGAGGTTTATTTTAGATTTACTACTAACTAGTTGTGTTCTTTTTATGAAAATAAAATAGTGATGGCCTCTCATGTTGGTATTTCCTTTATGGGTTATGTGGGATAAAAATTGAATTCCATTTTGTAGCATCTTGGTCAAACTTTGGTAGTTAACCACGAACCAAATAATAATGATACTACTACTACTACTATTTTTGTTAATAACAATAATAATAAAGATCCAATTTGAGTGATCCAAGAGAACACTGAAGTAGAAATACAGTTAATCAAGATAAAATGTAATGTTAAAATTTGATCTTTTGTAAGAATATGTTGTGAATATCAATAATTACTTTAAAATAAACTTCTAAATTTTCCCACAATTTTTGAAATTATTTCAAGTATTAACACATAAAGCATTTATTCCACCTAATATCACAATAGTGCTATTTTATGACATTTACCATATCAGGGGCATATGTGGTCAACCTTCATTTCATACTCTTACAGATATCACCTTTTCAATGTATTTACTTGACAGAGTAAAAGATGTGAGATCCAAGTGAAGGAATGTTTATATAGGAAACCGGTAACAAATTTCCAACTACTCATCAAAGTGTTATATAAAACAAAATGTTAAATCAACTGAAACATAAAATTTAGGTCTTCTGAAAAAGGGAAAACCATTTTAAGGAACAAGAGTATTTACCTATAAACCTCTTTAATAAATTCAGATTTAAAAGAAGTCAAAAAAAGTATGTGAAATTTGGGAGTAATGCAAGAAAATGGGTGGCACATCATTTCAATGTCACATGAATGAACATCTGTTCAACTATATCTGTGTAAATATACTTAATTAACCTCACTGTTTCATATTAAAGAAAATTCCCAGATCTATTAAATTTACATGATAACTCATAGATTTTATACAGTAGCCCTTCAGATAATTTCTGTTCAGTGGAGCAGATAACCCTGAAAATCAATGGCCCTATTAGACATTAATTAACCATTTATAGCTAACCTAGAAACTCAACTTGGAAAACATTATTTAAACCAGTTGTCTTAGTTTGTTTGGGCTGCCGTAACAAAATGTCTTAAACTGGGTTATTGATGAACAACAGAAATTTATTGTTCACAGTTCTGGATGCTGGAAAGTCCAAGATCAAGGCATCAGCAAACTTGATGTCTGGTGGGTGCTCATGCCTCATAGATGGTACTTGGTGTGTGTACTCACATAGCTGAAGGGCAAAAGGGTAAACCAACTCCTTCAGGTCTCTTTTATAAAGACACCAATTTCATTCATGATGGCTCCACCTCATCACCTAGTCACTTTCCAAAGGAGCTGCCTCTTAATCCCAACATATTGGATATTTGATTGCAACATACAAATTTTGGTGGCATATAAGCATTTAAACAATAGCACTGGTTGTAAAATCTTATGCTTCCCCATTATATTGCCTGAAAATGCAGGATAACAAAAAAGAGTTTTAAAAAAAACCTCCATATATTACTTAGTTTCCTTCTGAGTTTAAAAGAATGGTATCTCAGTTATATCAGACCATTAAGCCTTTTCTCAAAAATGTAATGTATTTTATTTTTATAGCAGTTTTAGGCTTACAGAAAAAAACTGAGCAGAAAGTACATATTGTACGTAACCACTTGCCTCCATATGGTTTCTCCTATTATTATCTTGCATCAGTGTGGTACATTTGTTGTAACTGATGAACCAATATGGATACATTATTATTAACCAATGTCTATAGTTTATAATAGGGTTCACTCTTCGTGCTGTACTGTTCTATAGGTTTTGACAAATGCATAATGTCATGGATTCACCATTACAGGATCATATAGAATAGTTTTACTGCCCTAAAAAATTTTCTGTGTTACATCTATTCATCTCTTCTTTTCTTCTTCCCTGAAACCTTGGCAACCATTGATCTCTTTGTTCGATATTTTTATCTTTTGCAGAATGTTACATAGTTGGAATCATGTAGTATATGACCTTTTCAGTCTAATTTATTTTACTAATGTGCGTTTAAGGCTCATCCATGTGTTTTTGTGGACTGGTAAATCATTTAAAAAATCATTGAATAATATTGCACCATATGGCAGTTCCATGGTTTGTTCTTTCACCTATTGAAGGACATCTTGGTTGTCTCCAATTTTTGACAATATGAGTAAAATTGCCATAAACATCTCTTGAATGTTTTCATAGGGAATCATTTTGGTAAATATCAATGAGTACAATCACTGGATAATTTGGAGATCATAGGTTATTTTATAAGAAATTGCCAAATTGTTTTCCAATGTGGTTGTAAGATTTGCATTCCCATAAGAAATTAATGAGAGTTCCTATTGACGTATATCCTCATCAGCATTTGGTGTCACATTATTACCCTAGTATAATAAATATTTTATAAAAATTCTTGTTAATATCCTAAGAAAGTCATGGATGAAATGTGTATAACCTAAAACAAAGAAAGTACATGTTCTATTACATAAAGGAAAAACATAAGTAACTTATTAAGCAATAATTCATATTGCAATGTGTAAGTGCTTGAGCTTGAGTAAGCCTGATATTATCATGCAGAAATCAAATGGTTGTACTTAAACTACTATTGCTAAGAATGTAAGAGCTATAAACACAGACTGAATATCAGGAGATTTTATGAGTTATGCAAATATCACAAATACTGGTGGCACCAAAATGATGATTTTTCTGAAATCTGGAGTAACCTTGGTAAAATTTCATTTGAAACAGAAGTCTCCTTTCAATGTATGAAGTACAGCAAGTGCTCACCTAAGGTGCAGGAAATGGCAACTTTAAGTAAAATGTATACCAAAACCAATTTTCCCATAAGCTAATTGATGTAAACAAGAGTTATGCTTTTACGGCATATTTCTGGTCACAAAAGTATCACCAAACTTCTGAAGAAAAACCAAAATATTTCTGATATTAAACATTCAAAGGAATGTGAGCTATACGTACATTTAAGAAAGGTTAATAAAAGCCAGTCAGATAATTATTTACCCAGTTATTCTAGTTCAGGATACTGGGTAGCCAAAGCTTATCTGGGCAGCTTAGGATGCAAGGAGGGAACTCACCTTAAACAGGAAGCCAATTC
Source organism: Rhinopithecus bieti (assembly GCF_001698545.2). Classification (NCBI taxonomy): domain Eukaryota; kingdom Metazoa; phylum Chordata; class Mammalia; order Primates; family Cercopithecidae; genus Rhinopithecus; species Rhinopithecus bieti. Next base: position 381,760 of record NW_016803926.1, read on the forward strand.
CATCAGAGGACACATTCATACACAGACCCACACTCACTCAGACCAGGAAAATTTAAACACCAATTCACCTGCTATGCACATCTTTGAAATGTGGGATGAAGCCAGCGTACCTGGAGAAAACCCAGCAAGACATGGGGAAAACGGGCAAACTCCACACAGAGGGCCTAGTGAAGTATCATTATTATTCTTTTCTAATCAATGTCATAACAAAACAACATGGAACTAGATGAAATTTGAGAGCCTGCTATAATTTCCTTACTAAAAACTTCAGAGTATATTTGGAAATAAACATGCAAAAATAATATATATCAATATTCGAGTATAGCTAAGTCTTGAAAGGTTAAAAATAGGCCTTTAACTTATAAAGCCATTTCCACATTTCCTAAAAGATCTGAAAATATTCAGAGATGGGACTGCCCTGTACAGCATATGGTGGCTAGTAACTCTAGCCCTACCCTATAAACTTCAACAGCTCAGCCCATTGGTGTAACAACCAAAATTCCTCTTAGGCTTACAAAACCTGCTAGTTTGGGCTATAGTACTGCACTGACTTGTATCATATTGGGTAGGACAAATGTAATAATGCAAAGTATACTTATAAGCATATAAAATCTTTAAGAAGGTTTAAATCTGAAAATTTAGATATAGTGAAAAGACAATTTGATTTCAGTGCAATTGACTCAAAATTTATGATTTTATGTTGGTCTGAAATAACATCTTTCCTAATTTGATCAGGTTGAGATTGTATTTTCTTATTATATTTACTACAATTGTCCTTCTGTTATTTTTTCCTGTTTATTCCAGGTGAATCTATTCCATACTTTATTAAGATAACTCTAAATCTTTACTAAATATTATTTCAAATATTTTTGAATACAATTTTACCTTGAGATCTACTGTTTTAAAATTTCATTTTTTGGTCTTCAGATAATACTATAAGTCATGAAAAAGATCACATTATTAGGGAGCAAAATAATATGATTAATGCAAATTTTGTAGGACATTTATCATTTTGAATCTTATGTAACCAATCAGGAAATATATATAGTAAACATTAAAAATAAACAGGAAAGACGCTGTTAGAGATTTCTAGGTTCAATGTAGGAAAGTTTCTACTTAATGTGATGATGACATGAACATAAAATAAGAGAAAGGAATGAAAGAACATAGTAAAAAAGCTTTGGGGAATAGGAATTACAGGATTTATCTATGAAAGTGAACGTGCAATAGAAAGATAATGATTATGAGCTAGCTGGACTAATTTCTGGGGATATGGGAGAAATTAAGAAGTCAAGAGTAGGAGCAAGTTTGGAAGATCGCAAACTTTGTTATTTACACTTGAGGTTATCAAATAGGTTGGGGACCTAAACAATATTCTAAGAATAAGAAATAATAAAAGTGTTTTATTTGTTCTAAATACCTTTCCATCTGTTATGACTGAGTTTCTAGATGAAAACATCCAGCATTCAGTTGGAATTCAAATTAGAATTCTAGGGAGATGTCAAAATTCTATTATGATACATTTTAAAGCTAAAACATATGATTGGGATTTAATTATTTGTATATTTTAGGACAAAATATCATTTAACAAAGAAAAAAGCAGCACCATTTAAAAAGTTGTCTTATATATTCACCTGATATTGTGGGTACAGATACAGTCTTCTAAACTGATGATCTCTACGAGTATAAAGAAAACATAAATGTATAGTAATTGAGATGTGTCTCTGTAGTATATTTTCAAATTTTACAAATTATATCATTTAAAATTATACCTGAAATGATACAAAATGAAGGACATAGAATTTTAAAAGCAACCTATGCATCATGATTTTAAAAAATCAAAGGTTCAAAATAAATTATTCTTGTGCATAGCTATAAGGTTATTATTTGATACTGTAGTACTTTTTAATTTTAATTTAATTTTTTTCTTTTATTGATACATGATATTTTACATATTTATGGGGTACATTTGAGTATTTGTTACATGCATAAAATGTAAAATAAAGTCAGAGTATTTGGGGTATCAATCACCTTGAGTATTCATCATTTCTATGGGTTGGTAACAATTCATGTCCTCTCTTCTAGCTTCATTATAAAACAATCCAATATATCATTGCTAATTATATTCACTCTTGTGCTACCAAGCAATACAGCTTATGTCTTTTATCTACCTCTATGTTTGTGCCCATTCACCAGCTTCCCTACATTTCCCCCTCCCATGCTTACACCCTTCCAAACCTCTGGTATCAATCATTCTATGTTCTGTCTGCATGAGATCAAGTTTCTCAGGTCACAAATATAAGTGAGAACATATGATATTGTCTTTCTGGGCCTGGCTTATTTCAACATGACATTTAGTTTCATCCATGTTGTTGAAAATAACAGCATTTTATCCCTTTTTATTGCTGAGTGTGTATATAAATATGTGTGCATATCTATATCTATATCATTTTATATATATCTATATACGCACGTATATATAAAATGTGAGATGTATCTATATACCAATTTTATTTTCTAATAATTTCAACCTTTAATTTAGTCGCAGGGACATATGTGCATGTTTTTTACATGAGTATATTGTGTGATGCTGAGGTCTGGAGTACAATTGATTCTGTCACTCAGGTAATGAGCATACTGAATAGTTAGTTTTTCAACACCTGTCCCACTCCTGTTTCTCACTTAGTAGTCTTCAGTGTCTATTATTACTGTCTTTATTTCTATGAGTACCCAAAGTTTAGCTCTGACTTATGAGAACATGTAATATTGATTTATTTTTTTTTACCTACATTAATTCACTTAATTCACAACATGTATGGCCTCCAGCTGTATACATGTTACTTCAAAGAACATAATTTCATTCTTATTTACGGGTATGTAGTATTCCACTGTGTATATGTACCATGTTTTTCTTATCCAAGCCATCATTGATGGGCACCTAGGTTGATTCCATGTCTTTGCTACTTGAATAATACTGTGATAAACATATACATACATGTGTTTTTTGTAGAACAATTGATTTTCTTTTGGATATATAGTCATTAATGGGATTGTTGGGTTGAATGGTAGTTCTGTTTTAATTCTTTAAGAAATTTTCAAAATGATTTCCACAGTGGTTGAACTGATTTGCAACAGTTTATAATTGTTCCCTTTTATCCACAGCCTTGCCTTTAACTTTTTGTTAGTAGCCTCTCTCACTGGTGTGGGATGGTATCTCATTTTGTTTTCAATTTGCATTTCTGTGATGATTAGTGATATTGAGCATTTTTCCATATATTTGCTGGCCATTTGTATGTCTTCTTTCAAGAATTGTTTCTTTGTGTCTTTTGCCCTCTTTTTAATAGGGTTGTTTAATTGTTTAAGTTTCCTATACATGCTGAATATTAGATCCGTTTCGGAAACATAGTTTGAGAACATTTTTTTTCTCATTATGTAGGTTGTCTGTTTACTCTGTTGCTAGTTTATTTTGCTGTGCAAAGGCTCTTTAGTTTAATTAGGTCCTACTTGTCAATTTTTGTTTTTATTGCAATTGATTTTGAAGATAGACATAAATTCTTTCCCAAGGATGATGCACAAAATGGTATTTTCTTCCAAGAGTATTATAGTTTGAGGTCTCATATTTAAATTATTAATCTATATTGAGTTTGTTTTTGTATGTGGAGAAAGGTTAGAGTCCAGTTCCATTCTTTTTCATATGACTAGCCAGTTATCCTAGCACCATTTTTTGAATAGAGGTTTTTTTTCTTCATTGCTTATTTTCACCAACTTTGTCAAAGATCCAATGGTTGTAGGTGATGCTTTATTTCTGGGCTCTCTATTATATTCTACTGGTTTATATGTCTGTTTTTGTACCAGTACCATGCCATTTTGGCTACTGTAGCCTTATGGTATAGTTTGAAGTTGAATAACATGATGCCTCTAGCTTTGGTCTTTTTCTTGGGATTGTTTTGGCTTTTCAGGTTCTTTTATGGCTTTTTATGTAATATAAAATAGATTTTCTAATTCTGTTGAAAAACGATCTTGAGAGTTTGAAAGGAATAGTGTTGAAACTATAGTTTGCCTTGAGTAGTATGACTATTTTACGTGATTAGATGCTTTTCTTCTGCTGTTTTTAGAGTTCTCTCTTTGAATATAGACACTTTTGCCTATAATATTCTGTGGTGAAGACCTTCTTGAATGTATCTGGGAATCTCAGAGCCTTCTGTATCTGAATGTTTAAATCTATTGCTAAGACTGGGGAATTTTTTTTTTTAATCTATTATTCTGTTAAATCGGTTTTCTAAACCTACTTTCTAGCTGCTCAATAATTTGCATATTTGGTCCTTTTATGGTGCCCCATATGTCATAAAACTTTACTCATTCTTTTTTATTCTATATTCTTTGTTTTTGTCTTACTGGATTGTTTCAGAAGACTTGTCTTTAAATTTGGATGTTCCTTCTGCTGCTGCTTAAATTAGTCTATGGTTAATGTTTTATAACATATTTTATATTTCATTCAATAAAACCTTCAGTTTCAAAATGTCTGTTTGGCTTTTTAAATGATATTTGTCTCTTAGGTGAATTTCTCTTTATATCCTGAACTGTTTTCTATTTTATTTTATTATCAGAATTTTCTTACGTCTCATTGAAATTCTTTAGTGTAAATATTTGTAATTCTTTTCTGGGATTTTGTAAATTTGTTTTGATTGAGATCTTTTGCTAGAGAATTATTGTATTCCTTTGGAGGTGTCATATTTCCTTGCTTTTTCATGTGTCTATGTCTTTATGTTGATATCTGTGCCTCTCGTGAAATGGTTGCTTCTTTCAGTTTTCAAAGTTTCTTTTCACAAGGGCAAACAACTTCCTAAAGATGTGTCTACGGTATTGGTTGGGTAGAAAAGTGTGACTTTGATTCTGGGTGCACAAAGTGGTGTACTCTATATGTAATTTATCTTCCAATAAACAGATTCAGGATTGTCTTGTAATTTCTTTGGTGGCATAAGTGTGGTAATTAGTGGATGCTGCAGTGATGTTTTGCTGGAAATGGGGTACCACATATGCCAGTTTTGGGGTCACAGGGGTAACAGTAGTTGGCTAAGTGTACCTGCCTTTGGGCCTCAGAGTAGTGTATGTTGACACTCTTCTTAGTGGGTCCAGGCAAGTCTATTCTTTGGCTTCCAGATCCTTACTCAGAAGTCAGTGGTGGCGGTGGTGTTCTGGGCAGGTAGATGTGTTATTGGGCTTCTGGACTGCCAAGTTTAGCAAGGCAATGCCAGTGGTAGTGGCCACTGGCCCTTTGGCTCCCAAGTTATGTGTTTTTGTTTTAGCAGTGATTGTAATGGGCTGAGCAACCAGTCTCCAGGCCAGTAGGTGGCATGTTCAGGTAGGTGTAAACTGTGGTGGTGGCAGCAGGGTGGGTAGTCCCATCCTCCATCCCTCAGGAGGAATGGCTATGTGCCAATGGTGTTTGACTGGGCTGAGCAATCCTCTGGCCCCTAGACTGTATGTCCTGGAATGTGTTGGGTATGAAACCAAGCCAGGTGGGCTTGTCCTCAGGCAACCCAAAGGCATATGCAAGTGCTAGCTGTGTTGGGAAGGTCAAGACTATCTCCCAGCCACCAGAAGAATGCTCAGGTGAAGGGATAGTAACAGCTGTTTTGCTGCCCTGCCACTGAGGAGGGTGGAGTTACATTCACTAGTGGCACTCTAGCCTGGAACATGGAGAATTAACACACAGCTTAGGCCTCAGTGCTATAATGCTTGCACCTCAGCTCCTATGGCAGTAGCCCATGTCTAAGTTGCATTTCCACCCCAGCTGCAGCAGCCTGTGCCTTGCTCATGCCTCAGCTCCTGGGGCAACAGCCCTTGCTTCTCTTGAGCCTCAGCCCCAGTGCCACTGGGCCCCAGGATTGTGCGGACTCTGTTGGGGACAGGGCTGTAAAATGGCACCTGTGTTAGCTGCTTAGGTTTTAGAAAGTGTATAGAACCCCGCATGAGATCTCTTCCTGGCACAGTGCCATTGCACAATCTCTTAGCATGTTCTGATGTTAAATTCATGGCCTGCAAGGGTTGAGGAGCTCTCCTGTGACTAAGATTGCGGGAGTGCACAGTTGGAATGTGGACTACCGAGGTTCTTTCACTTACCCTTTCTCCACACTGGGGAGTCAGTCTCAGCTGCAGCCAATCTTGGATGAGCATGCTGCCTCCTTTCCTCTCTTACATGGCTTTAGGCATTTCCTGTCACTTTTCTATTGAATTACTGTGTTTACCTTGGGTGAGCTATTCAAAGTGTGATTGTCTGCTCACTATTTTACTTCTTTCTAGTGGAGAGGCGAGTATGAAATGGCTCTAATCAGCTCACTTGAAGCCTGATGGTAAATTTAAAAAATTGAAATCACAGAAATGCACAATTTTTCCAAAGAGGGTAACAAAACGAAGAAAGACAATCACATTTAGAAATTTAGGGAATTCCTAAATTCAAGACAAGAAGAGAAGGAGGAGTTAAGAACCTTCATCATTCACTGAATTACATTTGAACATCAGTTTGCCACAATCCTTTTCTGGAATACAGGATATTTGGTAATCACAGATACAAACAGGAGATCACAGTGAAAAAGGCTAATCTTGTTCCGGGTGGGGTTAGGCATAAAAGAGTTGGAGAAGATTTTCTAGTGTGTTAGATAGCAAAATGTTGTTTGAAAAAGAATGGTGAAAAATTGATAAAAGCAAAGATGGCTGACTAATGCAGCGAGGAATGTCTTCTTCCAATGAGAGACCAGGTTACCAAGAAGACCGGCACACTCTGGACATATCTATGGAAGGAAAGCATTGAGAGGGGACACAGGGACAACATAGACTCTGAACTGAAATGGGAGAAAGCTAGGAACATTGTATGGGGTTGTCAACCACCAGGACTCCTTCTTGGCCCCAAGTGACTCCTGAAAAAGGGGTGAGTTTGAAAGGTATGGAGTGGCCCACCATCACCATGGACTTCCAGAATCTAGCTGCAGGAGACCCTGCGACCCCCACAGACATTTGAGCAGACAGAAAAAGCTGCTTGGAGAGTTGGAAGGAACAGGACTCCAGGCAGTGGAGAACCCAGAGGATTTGATGCAGGAATGGCTGAAGTAGAGCACAGCCAGGGACATCCATCCGCCAAGTCCTGCCACATTCCTATAGGTGGCTTTGTCCTTTGTTGACTGTCAGACCTGGACAGAACAGGGCCCTCTTGCCCTTCGGATGAGGCCAGTCTGATCTGAGTGTCCTTGTGTCTTTTGGCCTCTCTCAGTGTCCCTACCTGGTCACATTCACTTGTGGCAGTTTCAGATGCCAAACAAGGTGCTTCCCAGAGGCCACTGCCATAGCTCCTCCACAAGTAACCTCTCCTATCAGAGAGCTTCTGCAGATGGGTCTCCACTGGCTCACATGCATCCACAGCATCCCTCAGTGACTTTGCCAGCATGCACTTGCCTGCAGCCACCTCCCACCACTTTGCTTATATTAGCCATCACTTCCCCAATTAAGCACTCTTGCCAGCACCCTCCCCACAACGAGAGTGTTGTTGCCAGTGGACCAGGAACATTTCTGTCTCTCTAGCAGAGCAGGTGCTTCAACTTGAGGGGCCAGACAACAAAACTGTGGGCCAGTTCTCAACCCTCCAGTGTGAAAGCATACAGCTTAGGAGTGCTCAGCTAAGCTTTGTCCCCTTGAAATCATTCAGAAATAAAGCCAGTCTAGTTAGCGCAAAATCTAACACAGTCAAACACTGAAAAGGGTCAAAGAATACACATGCAAAAAGTCCCACTCAAAAGACAGCAACTTCAAGGATTAAAGGAACTTAACCCCAGCCCACACATGTAAGAAAGAACTAGTATAAGAATTCCAGAAACTCAAAAAGCCAGAGTGTCTACTTGCCTCCAAAAAACTGCACCTACTCCCCAGTAATGGTTTATAACAAGATCAAAATAACTAAAATGAGCAACACAGAATTCAGAATCTGTACGGTAACAAAGATCACTGAGACTCAGGAAAGAGTTGAAAGCTAATGTAAAGAATCAAAGGAATTCAATAAAACAATACCCTGAAAGACAAAAATAGCCACTTTAAGAAAGTATCAGCCTTGTGATACTAAGTGATTTTGAGCTTTGTTTCATATGTTTGCTGGCCACAAAAATGTATTCTTTTGGGAAATGTCTTTTCATATCCTGCACTCACTTTTTGATGGGGTTTTTTTTTCTTCTAAATATGTTTAAGTTCCTTGTAAATTCTGTATGTTAGACCTTTGTCAGATGGGTAGATTGAAAAAAATTTCTCCCATTCTGTAGGTTGCCTCTTCACTCTGATGATAGTTTATTTTGCTGTGCAGAAGCTCTTTAGTTTAATTAGATCCCATTTGTCAATTTGGTTTTTGTTGCCCATGCCTATGTCCTAAATGGTATTGCCTAGGTTTTCTTCTAGGATTTTATGGTTTGGGGTTTTATATTTAAGTTTTAATCCATTCTGAGTTAATTTTGTATAAGGTGTAAGGAATGTGTCCAGTTTCAGTTTTCTGCATATGGTTAGCCAGGTTTCCCTGCATCATTTACTGAATAGGGGATCCTTTCCGCATTGCTTGTTTTGTCAGGTTCATCGACGATCAGATGGTTGTAGATGTGTGGTGTTATTTCTGAGGGCTCTGTTCTGCTCCATTGGTCTGTGTGTCTGTTTTGGTACCAGTAGCATGCCATTTTGGTTACTGTAGCCTTCTAGTATAGTTTGAAGTCATGTNTGCAGAAGCTCTTTAGTTTAATTAGATCCCATTTGTCAATTTGGTTTTTGTTGCCCATGCCTATGTCCTAAATGGTATTGCCTAGGTTTTCTTCTAGGATTTTTATGGTTTGGGGTTTTATATTTAAGTTTTAATCCATTCTGAGTTAATTTTGTATAAGGTGTAAGGAATGTGTCCAGTTTCAGTTTTCTGCATATGGTTAGCCAGGTTTCCCTGCATCATTTACTGAATAGGGGATCCTTTCCGCATTGCTTGTTTTTGTCAGGTTCATCGACGATCAGATGGTTGTAGATGTGTGGTGTTATTTCTGAGGGCTCTGTTCTGCTCCATTGGTCTGTGTGTCTGTTTTGGTACCAGTAGCATGCCATTTTGGTTACTGTAGCCTTCTAGTATAGTTTGAAGTCATGTAGCATGATGCCTCCAGCTTTCTTCTTTTTGCTTAAGATGGTCTTGGCTATATAGGGTCTTCTTTGTAGGAACATGGATAAAGGTTCTCACAGGAACATGGATAAAGCTGGAAGCTATCACCCTTAGAAAACTAACACAGGAACAGAAAACCAAACACTGCATGTTCTGACTCATAAGGGAGTTGAATATTGAGAACATATGGACACAAGGAAGGGAACAACACACACCAGGGCCTGTTGGGGGATGGGGGGTGAGTGGAGGGAACTTAGAAAATGGGTCAATAGGTGTAACAAACCTCCAAGGCACTCATATACCTATATAACAAACCTGCACTTTCTGCACATGTATTTTGTGTTTTTTTTAGAAGAAATAAAATGAAAATTAAAACAAAGAAAAAAAAAAAAAGAAAGTACCAACCTTATCTAATAGAGCTGAAAAACTCACTACAAGACTTTCATAATACAATCAGAAGTATTAACAGCAGACTAGACCAAGCTAAGGGAAGAATATCAGAGCTCAAAGACCAGGTTTTAGAGTCGACTCAATCAGACAAAAATGAAGAAAAAATAATGAACAAATCCTCTGAGAAATATGAGATTATGTAAAAAGACCAAATCTATGACCCCCTGGCATCCATGAAAGGGAGGGAGAAAGAGCAAGCAATTTGGAAAACATATTTGAAGATAATGTCCATAAAAGTTTCCACAAGCTCACTAGAGAGATCAACATTCAAATTCAGGAAATTCAGAGAAGCCTTGTGAAATACCTTACAAGACAACCATCGCCAAGACACATATTCATCAGATTCTCCAAGGTCAAAATGAAAGAAAAAATATAAAAGGCAGCTAGAAAGAAGGGACAGGTTACCCACAAAGCAAACCCCATCATGCTAACAGTGAACTTTTCAGCTGAAACCCTGCAAGCTGGAAAAGATTGTGGACCTATATTCAGCATCCTTAAATAAAATAAATTGAAACCATTAATTTCATATCCAACCAAACTAAGCTTCATAAATAAAGGTGAAATAAAATCTTTTTCAGACTAGGGAATGCTAAGGAATTTGCTACCACCAGACCTGCCTTACAAGAGGTCCTTAATGGAGAACTAAATATGAAAACAAAAGAATGTTACCAGTCACCACAAAGACACATAGATGAAAGACACATAGACAAATACATAGACAATTGAAACTATAAAACAACTGCACAATAAAATCTATATAATAATCAGCTAACATGACAGGATTAAATCCACACATATCAATAGTAACCTTGAACATATATGGGCTAAACAACCCACTTAAATTTTAGAGTGGCAAGTTGGATAAAGAAATAAGACCCAACTGTATGCTGCCTTCAAGAGATCCATCTCATATGCAGTGACACCCATAGATTCAAAATAAAGGGATGGAGAAAATCTACCAAGCAAGTCAAAACAAAAAAGGAGCTTAGTTGCTATTCTTATTTTAGACAAAACAGACTTTAAATCATAACCAAAAAAAAAAAAAAAAAAAAAAAAAAAAAAAAAAAAAAAAAAAAAAAAAAAAAAAAAAAAAAAAGAACAAAGAAGGGGATTATGTAATGATAAAAGGTTTAATTCAACAAGAAGACAACTATGTATATATACCCAAATGGGAACACCTAGATTCATAAAACAAGTTCTTAGAGACCTACAAAGATAGTTAGAGAACAATACAGTAATAGTGGGAAATTTCAACACTCCACTGTCTGACATTAAACAGATACTTTAGCAAGAAAACTAATGAAGTTATTCAGAGCCTAGATTTGACACTTGACCAAATGGACCTAATAGACATCTACAGAACACTTCATCCAACAACAACAGAATATATATTATTCTCCTCTGCACATGACACATATTCTAAGATTGACTACACAGTTGGCCATAAAACAGTTCTTTGCAACAAATTAAAAAGAATTAAAGTCATACCAACCACACTCTCAGAACACAGTGCAATAAAAATAGAAATCAATGTCAAAGAGATCTCTCAAAACCATATGATTACATATAAATTTTTAAATATGCTCCCAAAGGATGTTTGAGTAAACAATATAATTAAAGTAGAAATCATGAAATTATTCAAAACAGATGTAAACAAATACATAACCTGCTAGAATCTCTGGTACACAGCTAAACCAATGCTAAGGGGAAAGTTTATAGCACTAAAAACCACATCAAAATTTAAAAAGTTAAAAAAATCAAATTAGTAAACTAACATTATACCTAGAGGATCTAAAGTAAACAAGAATAAACTAACCATAAAGCTAGCAGAAGAAAAGAAATAACCAAAATAAAATGTGAATGGCACAAAAAGTGTACAAAATATCAACAAAACCAAAAGTTTTCTATCTGAAAAAATAAATGAGATTAATATACCACCAGGTAGACTAACAATTATAAAAGGAAAAATGTTCCAAATAAACACAATCATAAATGACAGACATTACCACTAACCCATCAGAGATTGTAAAACCTCTCAGAGAGTATTGCAGACACCTCTATGCATACAAACTAGAAAACCTAAAATAAATGGATAGGTTCCTGAAAATATACAACTTCCCAATGTTGAACCAGAAAATAAAACACTGAGCAGAATAATATGAAGTCTAGAAATTAAATCAGTTACAAATAGCCATCAATCGGGAAAAGACCTAGGCCAGAAGGATTCACAGACAAATTCTACCAGATATTTTGTAAAATTCTGATACAAATCTATTTGGGGATTCTGAAACTATTCCCCCAAAAAAAGTTAGGGAGAAGGAACTCCCCCCTATAATCATTCTATGAGGCCAGCATCATTCTAACACCAGAATCTGGAATCACCCAACAGAAAATGAAAACTTCATGCAATATTTCTGATGAACATGGATTTGAAAGTCCTCAACAACATACTAGCAAACTGAATCCAGCATCACATCAAAAAGCCAATCTATCATGATCAAGTAGGCTTTATTTTGGGGATGCGAGGTTGATTCGATACACACAAATCAATAAATATGATTCAACACATAAACAGAACTAAAAACAGAAACCACACAATCATTTCAATAGCTAGAGAAAAGGTTTTTCATAACATTTAACATTTCTTCATGTTATAAACACTCAACAAATTAGGCAATAAAAAAAAAAACCCTCAAAATAACGAATCATCTATGACAAACCCCCAGCCAAAGAACCAGAACAAGACAAGTATGCCCACTCTCACCCTTTATTCACCATAGCACTGGAAGTCCTAGCCAGAGCAATGAGGCAAGAGAAGGAAATAAAACACATCCAAGTAAGAAGAGAGGAAGTCAAACTATTTATCTTTGCTAATGGTGTTTCTATACCTAGAGAACACCATAGTCTCTGCCCAACGCCTTTTACATCTGATAAAAAAAAGTTCAGGAAAGTTTCAGGATACAAAATCAATGTACAAAAATAAGTAGCATTTCTATACATCAGTATGTCCAAACTGAGAGCCAAATCACGAATGCAACTTCATTCACAATAGTTGCAAAAACAATAAACTACCTAAGAACACAGCTAATTAGAGAGGTAAAATGTCCCTACAAGGAGAACTATAAAACACTGCTTAAAGAAATCATATATGACACAAACAAATAGAAAAATATTTCATACTCATGGATAGAAAGAATCAATGTTGTTAAAGTGGTTATACTGCCCAAAGCAATTTAGAGATTCAATGTTATTCCTATCAAAATACCAACACATTTTAACAGAATTGAAAAAAAAAAAAAACTATTCTAAAATTCATATAGAACTTAAAAAGAGACTAATTAGACAAAGCAATTTGAAATAAAAAGAACAAAGCCAGAGGCATCACATTACCCAACTTTATACTATGCTGAAAGGCCACAGTAATCAAAACAGCATGTTTTTACTACAAAGACAGACACGTAGACCAATGGAACAGAATAGAGAACTCAGAAATAAAGCTCCATCTACAGCCATCTGATCTTTGACAAAGTCAACAAAAATAAGCAATGGAGAAAGGACTCTCTATTCAATAAGTGGTTCTAGGATAGCTGGCTAGCCATATCCAGAAGATTGATACTGTTCCCCTTCCTTTCACTATCCACAAATATCAACTCAAGATGGGTAAAAGTCTTAAATGTAAAATCGAAAACGACACAAATCCCTGAAGAAAACCTAGTAAATACCATTCTGGACATAGGCAGAGACTTCATAACAAAGACTCTGAAAAGAATGGCAACAAAATCCTTTTTTTTTTTTTTTTTTT
>NW_016803926.1:395422-402788 GCF_001698545.2 Rhinopithecus bieti
TTTTGAGAGACAAGGTCTCACTCTGACACTCAGGCTGGGGTGAGGTGGTGTAATAATTGCCCACTGCAGCCTCTGTAGTCTCTATCTCCTGGGCTCAAGCAATCCCCCCACCTCAGCCTTCTAAGTAGGCTGAATGCATATGCCACAATGCCTGGCTAATTTATATTTTCTGTGTGCTACAATGTCTGTCTATTTTTAAAATTTCTAAAATAGGGACAGGGTATCCCTGTGTTCCTCAGGCTAGTCTTGAACTCCTGGGTTCAAGTGATCCTCAGACCTCGGCCTCCTAAAGTTCTAGATTACAGTCATGAACTATTGTGCCTGGCCAAAAACAAAAAATAGAAAAAGTTGTACCTAATTAAACGAAAGATCTTTTACATAGCAAGAGAAACTATCAACAGTGTAAACAGATACCCTACAGAATGGAAGAAAATATTTGCAAACTATGTATCTGACAAAGATCTAACATCCAGAAACTATTAGAAACTCAAACAAATTAACAAGCAAAGTCCAAACACCCTCATTAAAACTGGGCAAAACTATGAACTAACACTTCTCAAAAGAAGACATACCTGTGACCAACAAACCTATGAAAAAATGTTCAAAATCTTTGATCATTATAGAAGTTCAAATGAGAATCACAATGAAATACCATCTCACACCAGGGAGAATGGCAAAGATTGCATGATGAAGATGCCAAAAGCAATTGCTACAAAAGCAAAAATTGACAAATGGTATCTAATTAAACTGAAGAGCTTCTGCACCGCAAAAGAAACTATCAACAGAGTGAAAGAACAATGTACAGAATGGGAGAATATTTTTGCAAACTATGCATCTTACAAAGATCTAGCATCTATAAGGAACTAAACCAATGTACAAGCAAAAAACAACCCCATTAAAACATGGGCAAAAGACATTAACAAACACCTTTTAGAAGAAGAAATACATGTGACATATCAAAATCACAATGAGATACTATATCACTCCAGTCAGAATGGCTGTTTTAAAAAGTCAAAAAATAACAGATGTTGGTGAGGTTGTGGAGGAAAGGGAATGCTTTTACACTGCTAGCGGGAATGTAAATTAGTTCAGCCACTGTGGAAAGTAGTTTAGAGATTGCTCAAACTTAAAACAGGATTATCATTGGACACAGAAATCCCATTATTGGCTCTATACCCAGAGAAATATAAATTGTTCTACCTTAAAGACTCATGTAAACATATGCTTATTACAGCACTCTTCACAATAGCAAAGACTTGAAATCAAGCTGGATGCTCGTCAATGGTGGAGTAGAAAAAAAAAAGAAAAAGAAAAGAAAAGAAAAAAAAAAAAACTAGTATGTATACACCATGGAATAATAATCTGCCATAGAAAAGATGAAATCAAGTCCTTTGTGGCAACATGAATGCTGCTACAGGTCACAATGCTAAGTGAATTAATGCAGGTACGGAAAGCCAAATATTGCATGTTCTCACTTTTAAATGGGAGCTAAACACTGAGTAGGCATGGAAACAAGAGAACAACAGACACTGGGCCCTACCTGAGGTGGGGTGTGGGAGGAAAGTGAGGATTAAAAATCTCTCTTTTGGATATTATGCTTATGACCTGGATGATGAAATCTGTACACTAATCCTCCATGACACACCATTTACACATGCAAGAAACCTGCACATTTACCCCCCTGAATCTAAAACTTGGAAGAAAAAATGTAAAATTAAATTTAAAATTATGTGATATATATTTCCATATGTGGTTAAAATATTCGTAAAATCTTTAATGGATACCTAAAATGCCATTCTATATCTGTACCATGATATAACACTTTTATATTATTAATTAGATTTTCTAGTATTCTGCTATGATAATATAATAAACATCTCTGTACATAAAAGTAGAAAATAAAATAAAGGATGGAATAAATTCCTTGAATAGAGACAGAAGGTGAAAACGAATCTCTAGGTGATGTGAAGATAAATGAAATATTCACAGAATTCTGAGCACTTTCCTTTGAATAGATCATATTAAAGCAATGAAAATCAGTAAATTGTCAGACTCTCAGGTGGGTGGTATGTCTAATACACTAATTTTGAATAATTCATTGCATGTGTATTTGCTTAAAATAGTGACTGGAATTAGTTATTGGTTGTAATAAGTTTACAGAATGGTGTATAAAAAGTCAATGAGGCAATATCTCATTTTTCTTAATTGTATTTTGTTATTTATATTATTTCTAATAATTATGTTAATTTATGAAAGTTTTTTAAAAATATGTATCTGAAAACATTCAATCTACACATTTTATGTCAAACTTTATTGTGACATCCTAAAGAATAAATTACAGATACTTAAAACAAATATCCAGCACAATCCTGGCTATATTATTATTTACCAGTGAAAAGGAAGAAGGGTGGTTGGTTAAGCACAACAGATTTTGGTGTTTTTTTTAATTGCTTAATGTTATACCTCTTGGTAAAGTAACAGTGAAATCCTAAGAACTATTTACAATTTCTACATAAATGTACTATCATAAGCTTACCCATACCCTTATTTAAACCTTTGACTCTAGAGCCACCATGTCTAACCATAAATGTTCCTGTCTCTCTAGTTCCAGGTAACAGTGATATATTTCCTAAAATAGTATTAAAATATTGAACTTAAATGAAGCTCATTTAGTTATCGATTGATTAATTTGTATAGTAGTTTGATCAAACTTAAGACCATCACTTAAAAAAATCTACAATCCTTTTATTAAGTTTTTGTTGTCATTCTTATTTGGAGTATTATATGGTCTGTGAAGGTATAGTTAATTGAGTTCCACGCCTTTTTTTTTTTTTTTTTTTTTTTTTTTTCTGAAAATATGCATCCATTTAAAGAAAATTCCTTGGCCATATAGAGCTATTGGACATTGAAAAGCATTGAAAAACATAAAAAATATTGCTGAAAACTTTTTTTTTCTGGATATGTTTTAATGTGATAGAATTTACCTAATAAAATTAATGGTCTTACAAACTACAAACTCTGGAATCATTTCTACTTATTCACTATAGGGTTCTCTATGTTGTGTGTACACGACTATTTTTTTAAAAAAAATATGTATAGGTCCTATTTATTTTGTTTCTCACAGGATTATTATTCTTTGCATATATAAATTATGTAAAAATTAGCAAAATTATATTAGCAATAAATTATCTAAAATAAAGAAGAGTCACAGAGAAAAAGACATTCACATACTGTCCTATCATTATTGCCCTTTTGTATGAAAATGGACATGCATTATGAATTCTTGATCCAAGGAAAACAGAGTAGGTATTATTTTTCATATTTTATTGGTAAGAAAACTAACATCTTTATTTAAAGAGATATGGGTAGTATCATAAAGCTTGTAAATGAAAAATTCTGTTTAAATCAAACCTTATGATTTTAGATATTTTTGCAGTAAGATATACATTGCTACTATGTAAGGGTGTTTTTTACAATATTAATACATACTCCTTGATATATACCTTTCAATAGTGCCAGCGAGGTTAAAAAACAATTTGCTTCTTTTTGAAGAATATCTAAATAAATTAAATTGCTTTACTGTACTATTCATTTCTTCTTGCTTTTAAAAATGAATAACAGCATTCCGAGAGCTGAAAAAAGGTCACTTGTATAAAAATGTTCAAAAAATTTCTAGAATAAAACTATTATAATGAATATTTATCCTAGCAATACATGTTGCAGTTATATAAATTCATGCATTTGCTGTCTTGATTTCCTATCATATTGTTATAACTTTCTGTTTCTGATATTTATTTGATTAATACTTCTTTTATATTTAACTTTTTCAAACAACATACAGAAATTATTAGGGCCTGAATTTTCCTGTTTCCCTTTTTGGTAAGACAAGACTGCTTTCAAAATGAATGTTAAGCAAACCTGTACTGGGTAGCGTTATATTTTCCTTGGGTGTTACCAAAAGTAAGAATCATTTTCAACACTTTAAAATGTTTAAAAGCTAATTTTACTTTTATTCACTTTGGAATACTCATAACTAACATTTATTTAAATCATACTATGTGCTGTATGCATGTGTTAAGTACAAAATAGGTTTAAATAATTTATTTCAAATATGATAAAAACTCTATGAGGATGTAAGGACATTTTTTGAGGTTATGTATCAGATAAATGAACTTATTAATCAGATTGTTTAATCAAGGTATCCAAACTAATGGATTGGCCTATACCCCCATCCCTCTATTTAAACAGCAGTCAGTGGATTACAAAGAGTATCATCCAACAGCATACAGACATATATTGGAAACACTGCAGTTTTGGTTCCAGATCACCACAATAAAGCCAATATCACAATAAAGCAAGTTATGTGGACTTTTTGGCTTCTCAGGGAATAATGTTTAGACTAGACTGTAATCTATTCAGTATGCAATAGCATTATGTCTTCAAAACATGTATACCTTAATTTAAAATACTTTTATGCTAAAACATGCTAATAATCAATATAGCCTTCAGCGATTATATGCTTTTTGCCTTGATGTTAAAGGGTACTGACTAATCAGGGTGGAGATTCCTCAAAGTTGGGGTAGCTCGGCACATTTTAAAAAATAAGATGACAATGAAGTGTCCTGTATCAACTGATTCTCTCTTTTTTTTTTTTTTTTTTTCCATAAATAAAATTCTGGTAGCATGCCATGCTGTTTGATAGCATTCTACCCATGGTGGAACTTCTTTCAAAATTGGAGCCAGTCCTCATAAATCCTGCCACTGCTTTATCAACAAATTTTATCTAACATTTTAAATCATTTGTTGTCATTTCAACAACTCTCATAGCATCTTCACCAGGAAGAAATTTCATCTCAAGTAACCACTTTCTTTGCTTATCCAAAATCAGTAATTTCTTATTCTTTAAAGTTTTAGTCTCAGATTGTACCAATTCAGTCACAGATTCCAGCTCCATTTCTAATTTTAGTTCTCCTGCTGTTGCTACCACATCTGCAGTTACTTCCTCCACTGAAATCTTTTAACTCCTCAAAATCATTCATGAGACTTGAAATCAATTTCTTCTAAACTCCTATGAATGCTGATATTTTGATCTTCTATAAGTCATAAATATTCTTAATGACATCTAGAATGATTAATTCTTTCCATAAGGTTTTCAATTTACTTTGTGCAGATCCATCAGATAAATTACTCTTTGTGGCAGCTATCGCCTTACAAATGTATTTCCTAAATAATAAGACTTGACAGTCAAAATCACTCTTTGATTCATGGGCTGCAGAATGAATGTTGTGTTATCGGGAAAGAAAATAACATTAATCTCCTTGTACATCTCCATAACAGCTGTTGATTGACTAAGCTCATTGTAAATGAGCAGTATTTTGAAAGGATTTTTTTTTTGTTTGTGTTTTGTTTGTTTCCTGAGCAGTGGGTCTCCACACTGGACTTAAAATATTCAGAAAACCAAGATAAAACTGGTGTGTTGTCATGCAGGCTTTGTTGTTCTATTTATATAGTACAAGCTGAGTGAATTTAACATAATTCTTAAAGGCCATGGAATTATTGGCATGGTAAATGAGAACTAACTTCAACTTAAAGTGACTAACTGCATTAACCCTTAACAAAAGAGTCACATGTACTTTGAAGCTTGGAAGCCAGGCATTGACTTCTTCACTCTACTTTGAAAATTTTGTATGGCATCTTCTTCCAACAGAAGGGTCTTCCATCTATAATAAAAAATCTGTTGTTTAGGGTAATACTCTTCATCAGTTATCTCAGATCTGAATAATTTGCTGCAGCTTCCACACTTGATGCTTCACTTTGTATTTCTATGTTATGAAGATGGCTTCTTAAAGTTCATGAACCAATCTTTGTTACCTTTCAACTTTTCTTTTGCAGCTTGCTCAACTCTGTCAGTCTTCAAAGAGTTGAAGAGAGTTGGGGCCCTTCTCTGCCTTAGGTTTTGGCTTAAAGGAATGTTGTGGCTGGTTTGGTCTTCTATCCAGACCCCTAAAGCTGTCTCCATATCAACAATGAGGCTATTTCACATTCTTATTCTTATTCACTTGTTCACTGGAGTAGCACTTTTAATTTTCTTCAAGAACTTTTCCTTTGCATTCGGAACTTGGTTAACTGTATGGCACAAGAGGCCTAGATTTAAATCTGTCTTGACTTTCATAGCTTCCTCACTTAATTATTTCTAGTTGTTTATTTAAAGTTAGAGATGTGTAACTTTTTCTTTCATTTGAACACTTATAGTCCATTGTAGCCTTATTAGTTGACCTAATTTTAATAATTTTGTGTCTCAGGAATTAGGCAGGCTTGAGAAGTGAGAGAGAGATGGAGGAATGGCTGGATCATGGAACATTCAGAACACACACTACATTTATGCATTAAATTTTTCTGTCTTCCATGGATGTGGTTCATATCACCCAAAATGATTGCAATAGTAATATTAATAATCAGTGATGGTAGATCACTGTAATAAATGTTATGGTAATAAAAATGTGAACCAGTGTAAGAATTACTAAAATGTGACACAGAGACATGAAGTGTAAGAATTACTAATACATGTTGTTGGGAAAATGGAACCAACAATAGACTTGCTTGACTCAGAGCTGCCATAAATCTTCAATGAAAAAAAAATGCGGCCGGGCACGGTGGCTCAAGCCTGTAATCCCAGCAGTTTGGGAGGCCGAGATGGGCGGATCACGAGGTCAGGAGATCAAGACCATCCTGGCTAACACGGTGAAACCTTGTCTCTGCTAAAAAGTACAAAAAAACTAGCTGGGCGAGGTGGCGGGTGCCTGTAGTCCCAGCTACTCAGGAGGCTGAGACAGGAGAATGGCGTAAACCTCTGAGGCGGAGCTTACAGTGAGCTGAGATCCAGCCACTGCACTCCAGTCTGGGCGACAGAGCGAGACTCCGTCTCAAAAAAAAAAAAAAAAAAAAAAAAAAAAAAAAAAAAAAAAGTATCTGTGAAGCATGATAAAGTGAAGCACAATACAACAAATTAGGCCTTTATATATCTTAAAACTTGGTAGCTTATATGTGTTCTAAAAATTAGTGCCATATGAACCAAATGCATTGCTAGTAATTTTACAAAAATAGATACAATTTTCGTCAGTGAAACTTAAGTATATCTGATGTGCTAAATTGATATCATATATCTGGTGAAGAAGAAACCATATATACAAGTGTATTTGTCAGATAAATAATTTAATAGGTTTAAATGCAAATAAAATAAGAAAACACCCAATAATAAATAAACATTTGTTTGAACGTTTTAAAGATATTAGACTGTAGTTTTTCATCTAAGTTCAATTTTCATAATTGGTTCTTTATTTCTCTTTTTTTTTTTTTTTTTTTTTTT
>NW_016803926.1:403350-414642 GCF_001698545.2 Rhinopithecus bieti
TAATATAGAATATACACTATATAGTATATATTAATATACTATATATTATGTATTAATATATAATGTATATTATAGATATATATTAGATCCTAAATACATACATATGTATTTATTGTCTAATTAGTTCCCAGCAGACACTCATTTCTAGATATTACAACCAACTTGATAAGTTCACATTAAAACATTTTTTAAAGCTTTAAAGTTGTCAGTAAAATCCTTAGTGTGTGTGTGAATACATATATTATTCTCAGTATATATATATAAAGTATATATATAAAGTGTATATATAGGTGTGTATATATATACTTTGCCAACTCAGTGTGTGTGTGTGCGTGTGTATATATATATATACTTTGTGTGTATATATATACTTTGTGTGTGTGTACATGTGTGTCTATTATATGGATATACATATATAAATATATACATATATACATACACATATATATGCACATATATATACACACATACATATACATACACACACACACATATATATGCACATATATATACACACATACATATACATACACACACACACAACCATATGTATATTTTGTCCACTTGACAAATGACAAATTAACAGGAGAACAAATTTATTACATATGCATATGCAGGTCTTCATAGAAAAGAAGTGAAGACCCAAGTAGTAAGAGGTTAGACTCAGGGACTATACATCATTTTTAAAAAGAACAATAAATTTTGATGTATAATGAGACTAGAGAAAAGAGGTTTGTCTTATTGGGGGAACCCACCCCCAATATTTCAATGTAGATTCTTTCTATTTTCCATAAGTGTCATCTGGCTGAGAAATAAAGAGAGACAGTACAAAGAGAGGAATTTTACAGCTGGGCCACCAGGAATGACATCACATATCGGTTGGACCATGATGCCTGCCTGAGTCTCAGACCAGCAAGTTTTTATTAAGGGTTTCAAAAGGGGAAGGGGTGTAAGAACAGGGAGTAGGTACAAAGATCACATACTTCAAAGGGCAAAAAGCAGAACTACAACAAAGATCACATGCTTCTGAGGGAACAGGACAAAGGTAAAAAGTACACAGGGAAAAGGTCAAAAGCAGAACCACTGATAAGGGTCTATGTTCAGCAGTGCTCGTATTGTCTTGATAAACATCTTAAACAACAGAAAACAGGGTTCAAAAGCAGAGAACTGGTCTGATCACAAATTTACCAGGGTGGAGTTTTTCCACACCCTAGTAAGCCTGAGGGTACTGCAGGAGACCAGGGCGTGTCTCAGTCCTTATCTCAACTGCGCAATACGGACATTCTCAGAGCGGCTGTTTATAGACCTCCCTGCAGGAATGTATTCCTTCCCCAGGGTATTAATATTAATATTCCTTGCTAGGAAAAGAATTTAGTGATATCTTCCCTACTTGCACGTTCATTTATAGGCTCTCTGCAAGAAGAAAATATGGTTCTTTTTGCCCAACCCCACAGGTAGTCAGACCTTATGGTTGTCTTCCCTTGCTTCATAAAAATCACTGTTATTCTGTTCTTTTCAAGGTGTATTGATTTCATATTCTTCAAATGCACATGTTTTACAATCAATTTGTACAGTTAATACACAGTGGTCCTGAGGTGACGTACATCCTCAGCTTACGAAGATAACTGGATTAAGAGATTAAAGTCAAGCCACGCATAAGAAATTATAAAAGTAACATTTGAGAACTTATAAATGTCTATGAAATCTTCAAAATTTATGTTTTCTCTGCTGCTGCTCCAGTTGGTCCATCTGTTTGGGGTCCGTGACTTCCCGCAACATCTTCTAGAGCAAGTAAATTGTGGAAAGGTATTGTGTGAAGAAACTAATAAAAACAATGAGAGCTATTTTAGTAAGATTTGTCAAGCAAACTCCATCTTGACAAAAGATAAAGATGCAGATAATAATGTCTTTAGTAATTAAGTCATTTCCTCTTCCTACTGGTGATGAGGAGTGGCAACTTCACAAAAGGAAATTTATACCTTGCCTTTATGCAGAAAGGGGAATGGTAGAAAACTTTCTTGCATCTGTTATTTTTGAGTTGCCTTCAGCTTAAAATAGTCCTTACACCAAGATGACATATATTGTGGTGGCATATTCCTATTCTTCTTAATAATTAAAGCAATTAAAGAGAAAAGTACTTACAGCTCATTCCATATGGTAAAATAACATAATAAAGGGATGAGAAAAGCATAGAAATGAATAAAGTAGGATGACAAATTAAGGAAATCCAATGCTTTTCATTTTCATAACAATGTAAGCAGGGAGTCTCTCTAATAATCAATGAAATTAGGTTTTAAAAAGTCAGTGTGTGCTGTCTGTAATAGACACACCTCCCAAACAGTGAAACACTAACATAAATAATAAAATAAAGTGCATTATATAAAATAAAATAATTATTGTAATGGGTTTGGAAAATGATAGGCTAATGAAGTTAAATACATTTTCATCAGGATCTCGCAGTATTTGATATGCTAATGTAACCTTGATGGTCATAGAGGAGGATGCATTATGTTGTAGTTTACAAAGTGATTTAAGATAAGATATTTTTCCACTATTTTTTTTTAAATAAATATTCCTTGGGCATGTTAGAAAAAACCATATACTGGCCTGATATCCAACATCCATTTTAATATGTGCCAACGAACACCTAACCAAGTGACCTGTTCCCACACATTCTAGATTTTTTTTTGAGGATTTACAAAGTGTTTTATAATGAGACTCTCACATCACATTTTATGAACTTTATTAATCTGACTCTTTTTCATGTTCATTAGTTAGTACTCCACCATATCCTGCTTTGTACTGTACATGTTTTAAGGCATATTTCAAGTATCTGCCTATCTAAATTAGTATTTAGGTTGACTTTCAGTTATGACTTATGATAACTTGCTAATATGTGTAAGATCTCCATTTCTTATTGAAATATAATCATCAACAGTTTTCTTAAAATTGTTATAATTGTGAATCATTTACAAATCTAAACAAGTCATGTCTGGCTTGCTTAATATAAGCTATTTTATGAAAAGAATCATTAAATATAAGATTTTTATTTAAAAAATGCACAATATTTGTTTATATGTTTGAGTGTGATAGAAACTTGTATATATCTTCTAGCTATTTACACTTTTACATGGTTTTATGTTTTGAAATGCCCTAGTTTAATTTTTCATGTAACTTTTTTTGTCATAGTTTTATCTGGTATTATATTTTGTCACAAGAAAACTTTGAAATCATTTCTACAACATTTTAATGGTTCAACTGTTTCATAACAAAACTATTCTTTTCTTTCGATACATAGTAACATTTTATTATGTTCTTGTGTGCATTTTTATTAAATATTCTGAAACATAATTATTGTCATTCACTTTGGTGATGTCAATATTGAACAAGAATAAGAATGTAATGGGCTGTATTAATAAGCCTATTATAAGCACTCATGTATTATAATCTCTATTGTGACTTGACGTTCATAAGTGTGGTTAGATTGTTTATGAAGAGTAAATAGCTGAGTAGTACTAAGTTTGTACCCTCGGAGATAAAAGTGATTATGTATGAGAAATAAGTAATTGAACATGAAACACACTGGTGGTTGCTGCTTTTTCTCTCCTTAGAAAGGATTGCAAGTCCATTAGGTTCTGTAAGGTACTGAATTTCATGAGCAGTTAGTGTTAATGGCTTTGTACTGTAAGACATCACTGGGTATTTCCACTTATGACAATAAAGTTTAGATGCTATTAAGGCTACACTTGATAAATCTGACTGGTGTCTGAGAAGAGTACAATGAAGGAGTAATTGTAAGGTAATTCAAGATAATTCTTCATAAGAAGTTCTACCAAAAACAAATTTGTGGATTGAATTGTAAATGATACTTTCAGTATGCAAATGACAAATATTAATTTTTTTGTAACTTTGAAGATGTTTAAAAATATTTAAATGTCAAAGCTATGCAAATATGCACATATGTGACAATTAAAAATCAAACTAAACAAATTCTCGAAATGACAAGTTTATTATTTCCAAATGCATGATATATCATTACTACTACTTCTTCCAGAAAAGTTCAAACATTAGTAAGACCTGCAAAAAATAAAACCTTTCCCTTCTCCTACATTTTTGTTTTCATAACCATAAGGTAATATATAGTGGAATCAAACTGAGTTTTACTATCAACTAAAGCTAGAATATATAATTAGAATATGTATTGTATATCATACTTTAAGGATAGAATAAAGGATTATTGCAGGATCTAGCCAGCAGCACACAATGCAACGAGGCTCCTTCTTTGTTCCCAGGTAGATCGGCAGGTTGAGAAATAATAGACACACACAAGACAGTGAAAGCTGGGTCCTGTGATGCCACCAATGTACTGGATATAGCATTTATTATTAAGTTTAGTGAGGGCAGGGGTAGGTTAGGGAAGGTTTTAAGGTCATTTGATTATGAGGTGAGATGGTCACATGGGAATTAAGTAATTCTTTAACAAAACATCTGCATGCAGAAATACAGTATATAGAGATAAGAATTAACACTATAGTGTGTGCTTCAGTAATTTCTAACAGAGCCTTAAAACAGAAACAGAATCTTTCCATAACCTATGATTAGCAAGATACTAATCAGCAGTAACAGTTGCAGCAAAAATTGGTTGCAAACAATCCACAGAAATAGGACATGAAGCTAGACAACCAGTTAGACCAGAAATTCTCAGAAAGGAGTATATCTTAACCCTAAAGAGGCCTAGAAGAGCCATGGCAAGATGAGGGTGTTTATAGCCCGTCTTATCCATATGAACAGGCACCCCCATGCATCCATATATAGGCTCTCCACAAGGGTCACATTCCATTCCCAGAGCTATGAACAACTGCTTTTCTAGTATAGGAATCTTGGCAGTGTGAAACCTCCCTGACTGCAAGTCCGTTCTTAGGCTGTCTGCAGAGGGAAGCACATCACGCGCTGTTGGCTCATTCTGGCAGTCCATCCTGGCATTGTCTTTACACAATCCTGCATGCAATTTTGTATTTACAATAATCAGGAGCATTTCATCTTTCATTCCCTAGCCATAGTTTCGGGGGATCTCCCTACAAAGGATGACTGGGCCACTTTCATATTTCGGTCAGTGGAGTGCTTTTAGTTATCACATTTTCTTATCAGAACCTCCTTATTGTTTTGCAAGAGAATTACATAAAGTTTCTGAAACTGAGGACGGCTGCGGTGGCTCATGCCTATTATCCCAGAACTTTGAGAGGTCAAGGTGGGTAGATCACGAGGTCAGGAGATTGAGACCATCCTGGTTAACACAGTGATACCACGTCTCTACTAAAAATACAAAAAAATTAGCTGGGCGTTGTGACGGGACACTGTAGTACCAGCTACTTAGGAGGCTGAGGCAGGAGAATGGTGTGAACTCGGGAGGCGGAGCTTGCAGTGAGCCGAGTTTGCGCCACTGCACTCCACGCCTGGGCAACAGAGTGAGACTCCATCTCAAAAAAAAAAAAAAAAAAAAAAAAAATTTCTGAACTGAATCCATGAATGGAAAACAAAGACTATTTGGACTCAAACAGGCTCCTGCACTACAGTGTTGTTGTGTCTGTGGTGTGTGTGTATCTGTGGATGTTATAGGAGAGTTTGTTTTCCTGAACAAAAGGCCCAGAAATTTTTTTTTTTGTTGCATCATCGAGTTAATTTATTGATCATAATCTTTAAAATATTGAACAAGTGCCTTTGCCTATAATTTCTTTTTTTTTTTTTTTTTTTTTTTTTTGAGACGGAGTCTCGCTCTGTCACCCGGGCTGGAGTGCAGTGGCCGGATCTCAGCTCACTGCAAGCTCCGCCTCCCGGGTTCACGCCGTTCTCCTGCCCCAGCCTCCCGAGTAGCTGGGACTACAGGCGCCCGCCACCTCGCCCGGGTAGTTTTTTTTTGTATTTTTTGTAGAGATGGGGTTTCACCGTGTTAGCCAGGATGGTCTCAATCTCCTGACCTCGTGATCCGCCCGTCTCGGCCTCCCAAATTGCTGGGATTACAGGCTTGACCCACCGCGCCTGGCCGACCTATAATTTCTGTTATCTGAGAGAGACGTTTCTAAAATAGGTGCTTTATTAATTTTTAGTGATTAAAGTGTACATAGACCCTTGGTTGTATGTATCTTTTGATGTAATAACCATATTTATTACTGAATGTGTAGAGTTTAAAATAGAGAGAAACCAAAGCAATTATATAAATCACTTGCTCAGAGTCCTAAAACATTGCTACACTTAAAAAATTTATTTATTCTTGTGTTAAACTATACATGCTATAATATTTATCATTTTCACCAGTATAAGTGTACAGTTTAACAGCATCAAATATATTCACAGTGTTGTGTAACATGACCCTTATCTACCCCTAAAACGTTTTTATCATTCCCAATAGAAACTTGGTATCCATTAAACAATAGTTCCCCATTCCCCTCTCCTTACAACTGTTGTTATCTTTCTTTTTTTTTTGGAAAGGAAGAAATAAAACTGTTTTTCTTTGTAGTTGACTAATTGTCAGTGTAGAAAATCCAATGAATTTTACTAAAAGAGTTAGTAAGGAGTTTAACAAGGTTGCAGAATACAAGATCAATATAAAAAATCAATTGTATTTCTATATACTAGCAATGAACAGTCAGAAATTGAAGCAAAATATACATTTATGATAACATAAAACATATGAAATACCAAGATATGTAAGTACACAGAAAAGTACTACAAACATTGCTGAGACTAAGTATAGAAGATTTACTGTTAATGAGTAAAAAACTCTCTGATTAAGAATAAAATTATCTCCAGATTGATTTATAAATTAACTGAAATACCAATCAATAGCCCAGAAGAATTTTTGTAGAAATTGACACACTGATTCGAAAATTTATACAGACCAGTCAAAATAGCTTTGGCAAAGGAAATGAAGATGAAGGGCTAACATTGCCTGATTTCAACACTTATTGTGAAGCCATGGTAATCAAGACAGTGTGGTAATGGCATAGAGACAGACAAATAGATCAATGGAATGACACAGAAAGTCCAGAGATATACCCATACTTATACGGTCATCTGTTTCTGACAAAGGTGCAAAGGCAATTCAATAGAGAAAAGACAGTCTTAAAGCAATGAACTTGGATCCACACCTCACACCACATACAAAAAGCAATTCAAGATGGGCTGTGCATGGTGGTTCATGCCTGTAATCCAAGCACTTTGGGAGGTTGAGGTAGGAAGATCACTTGAGGCCAGGAGTTCAAGACCAGCCTGGCCAACATGGAAAAACCCCATCTCTGCTAAACATACAAAAATTTAGCCAGGCGTGGTGGTACCCACCTGCAATCTCAGCTACTTGCGAGGCAGAGGCATGGGAATCTCTTGAACCCGGGAGGCGGAGGCCCCAGTGAGCCAAGACCACACTACTGCACAGCAGCCTGGGTGACAGAGGAAGACTCTGTCTCAAAACAAAACAAAACAAAAAAAACAAACAAAAGATTCGAAATGGATCATAGAACTAAAGGCAAAAGTTAAAACTAAATTTTACAGAAGAAATCATAGGAGAAAACCTTTGTGACCTAGGTTTAGGCAAAGATTGTTTGGATGCAACACCGATAGAGAGCACAATTCATAAAATATCAAGTTAATAACAGTTTATCAAACTTAAAAACTTCTGCTCTTCAAAAGACATTGTTAAGAGCACAGAGAGATAAACCACAGACTGGCAGAAGATATTTCCAAATCCTATATCTGATGAAGCTCCTATTTAGAATATAGAAACTCTCAGAACTCAATAAGGAAACAAATAATACAATAAAAACATGAGAAAAAGGTTTGGATAGACATTTCACCAAATTTGAAGAGACTTCACTGTAAGAATTAAAGAGGAAACACGAAGGACAGCTAGACAGTCAACAGGGATAGGTTTATTTTAAACAAACCTGAAAGGGGTGGCTGGCTGAGTTTGGTTAGAGCCACACTCCCTTACAGACTAAGAGGTTTTTAAGGATTCAGGGTGGGAGAGTTTATTAGAGGCTTGGACTGCTTCTGTGTCTCTTTGTTGTGCTTATCTGGGAGGGAGAGTTGTGTGTCTGTTCCCATACATCTTTCTGCAGCTGCAGGCATATTCCCTGGGTCTGCTTTTAGCTTCCTTATCTTACTGCACCTGAAGGGAAAGGAATGTGCTTATTAGGGCCTACTGTTTTACTGGGGGCCATTGTATGAGGGTGAAGTTTAACAATTACCCAGGAGACTTTCCCTCCACCTCCCTCTGTGCCCGAGCTGTCTTATTTGTATTTTACTGTCTGCTCTTTCTGGCTGCTTGTAGTTAGAAGAGAAGTGATTTCCTTGAAATGCATGAGGCTAGAAAGGGAGCTGGAACTTAAAGTGGCGGTGTTTGTCCAAGATGACAGTGCTTCTGCTCTGTCATTCACCAGAGAATATATATAGAAGCATGGAAAACGATGCTCAATATTCATTCATTAGAAGAGAAATATTAATTAAAACTGCTATAAGATACCATTTATCTTATTAGAATGGCTAAAATTGCTATCCTTCTTATACTAAGATATGAGGTATCTTATCTCTGTGGTTTTGCCTGTTTTTGGTACCTCATATAAATAAAATTGTGCAATATTTGTTCTTCTGTATTCATCTGGCTTATTACACCAAGCATAATGTTTTCAATGCCTATTCCTATTGTAGCTTATATCAAAATTTCATTTCATTTTCATGGCTGAGTATTATTCCATTGCATGTGTATGTCACATTTTAATATCTATTTACCTACTAACAGACGAGTTGTTTCCAACTTTTCACTATTGTGAATAATTTTCCCATGAATATTGATTTACGAATGTCTGTTTTAGTCCCTGCTTTTAGTTATCTGGGATATATAGGAGTTGAATTGCTGGGTCATATGGTAGTTCTGTTTAGCCTTTTGAGAAACTACCAAACCGTTTTCCACAGCAGCAGCAGCATTTTACATTTCTACCAGCAACCAGCAATGCACAAAGCATCTAATTTCTCAACGTCTTCAACAAGATTTGTTATTTCTCCCCCTCTTTTTTTTAATTATACACTTCCTGGTAGGTATAAAGTGGTAGCTCATTGTGGTTTTGATTTACATTTTCTTCAATGACTGAAAACATTGAGCATATTTCCATATGCATGTGTGTGTGTGTGTTTGTGTATATACATACAATTTTATAGCATTTATATACATATAAGTGTTTAGTGGCCATTTGTACATCTTAATTGTAGAAATGTATATTCAAATATTTTGGCTATTTATTTATTTATTGTTGTTACTGTTAAGTTGTTGGAGTTCTTTATGTATTCTGGATGTTAATCTATTATCAATTACATGACTTGAAATTATTTTGTTCCATTTTGTAAGCTATCTCTTCACTTTCTTGATCACATGTTTTGATGCACAAAAGTTTTTAATTTGAATGAGCTACAGTTTATCCAGTTTTTGTTTTTGTTGTTGTTGTTGTTTCCTGGGCTTTTGGTGCCATGGCTATGATATTGTTGCCAAATCCAACGTCATAAAGATATTCCTTAACGTTTTATTCCAAGGACCTCGTAGTTTTAGCTCTAAAATTTAGCTATTTTATTCATTTAAGCTGGTATTTGTATAAGACGTAAGGTAAGGATTCAGCTTTTTCTTCATTTGCAGGTAGATATCCAGTTTTTCCATCAGCATTTCTTGAAAAAACAGTCCTTTCCTTGTTAAGTGGTCTTGGCACCCTTGTCAAAAATCAATTAGCAATATAGTTGAGGTTTTAGTTTTGAACTCTCTATTTTATTCTATTGTTGTTTCTTATGCTAGTACTACACTGATTTAATCACTATAGATTTGTGGTAAGTTTCAAAGTTGGGAAGTGTGAGTCCTCCAAATTTATTAGTCTTTTCAAGATAATTTTATGATTTGGGGCTTCTTAACTTTCCACATCAATTTAAGATTAGGCTTTCCCATTTTTTGGAAAAATACCACATTTACAGGAATTGAGTTGAATCTGGTGATCAATTTATATAGTATTGACACTTTAACAATGCTAAGTGTTCTTATGTATGAATAAGGGATCTTTTTTATTTTTATTTTTTTACTTAAGTCTTATCTTATTTCTTTCTGCAATATTTTGTATAGGTTGGTGCAGTGGTTTTTGCCATTAAAAGTAATGGTCTAATTAGTAATAGTTTTCAGTGTGAAAGACTTTCACCTCATTGGATAGCTTTATTCCTAAGTATTTAATTTGTTTAAATGCTATTGTTCATGGAATTGATTTTATAATTCCCTTTTCAGACTATTTATTGCTATAGTACAAAAAACTCTCATTTTTCTATGTCAATTTTGTACCCTGCAACCTTACTGAATTTGTTTATAAATAATAGCAGCTTTTTATGGATTATTTGGGTTCATGCCATCTGTAAATAGAGATAGTTTTACCTCTTACTTTCCAATTTGGATGTATTTTATTTCATTTTTCTTATTAAATAGCTCTAGGTAAAACTTCCAGTACAATGATGAATAGGACGAATAGGAGCACCAAAAGTCACCCTCTTTGCCTTATTACTGATCTTAGGGGGAAATCTTCTAGTTTTCCACCATTAGGTATAATGTTAGCTTTTTTTTTTTTTTTTTTTTTTTTATAAATACTCTTTATTAAGTTATTAAGTTGAGAAACTTCCTTCTACTCTGAGTTTTGTGAGTAGTTTTAAAAATAAAATTATGACAGAGCATTAGAATTTTCAAAAACATTATGTGTCAATTGAGATGATTATGCTTTTTTGTTGTTGTTGTTGGTTCTGCTAATATGTTATGCAGCAGTGACTGAGTCTCTTACATTCAACTATCCTTGCATTCCTGAGATAAATCTGTGTTGGTCATGGAGAATAATTTTTTGGTATGTGTTTGGATTCACTTTTCTAATATTTTGTTGAAGCTTATAATTTTACCTTTTTTTATCCCTTTTTTGTTATCTTCCTTCCTTCCTTTCCTCGTTCCTTCCCTTCCTTCCCTCCTTTCCTTTCCTTTCCTTCCTTTCTTCCCTCTCTCTTTTTCTTTTTCTCTCAACTCTTTATCCGGCTTTGGCGTGAGATGATGCTGTCTTCATAGAATGAATTAGGATTCTTTCTTTCTTTCTTTCTTTCTTTCTTTCTTTCTTTCTTTCTTTCTTTCTTTCTTTCTTTCCTTCCTTCTTTCTTTCTTTCCTTCTTTCCCTCGCTCCCTCCCTCCCTCCCTCCCTCCTTCCTTCCTTCCTTCCTTCCTTTTTTTTTTTTTTTTTTTTTTTT